>NC_136416.1:20242500-20477500 GCF_051521515.1 Lactuca serriola | reverse complement strand
TAGGCATCCTTGGTGTTGACCAGTTGTCAATTGCCTTTATTTTGGAAGGATCCATGTGAATTACCGCTTCACTAACCACGTGACCCAAAAATTCGACTCTTCAAATCCAAAATTCGCATTTAGAGAACTTCGCATAAAGCTTCTCTGCTCGTAGTGTTTCTAAGGTTTGTCGTAAGTGCCGATTATGTTCCTCCTTACTGCGCGAATAGATAAGTATATCATCGTTGAATACTATGACAAACTTATCTAAGTAAGGATGGCACACCCGGTTCATTAAGTCCATGAACACCGCAGACGCATTGGTTAATCCGAACGGCATCACTACAAACTCATAGTGACCATAACGAGTTCGGAAGGCTGTTTTGGGAACATCTTCCTCTAACACTCGTAACTGGTGATACACGGATCTTAAGTCAATCTTAGGAAAGTAGCTTGCTCCTTGAAGTTGGTTGAACAAGTCGTCTATACATGGTAGAGGGTATCAGTTCTTAACGGTAAGTTTGTTTAGGTCGCGATAGTCGATGCACATACAGAACGATCCATCATTCTTCTTTACGAACAAGACCGGTGCTCCCCAGGGTGAGAAGCTTGGTCTAATAAATCCTTTTCTGAGAAGTTCGCTCAGTTGACCGGATAGTTCCCGCATCTTAGCTGGTGCTAGTCGGTAAGTCGATTCTGAAATCGACTTGGCATTGTGGAGGTAATCCTGGAAGTTCTTCGAGAAAAATTTCGGGAAAGTCGTGGACTTCTAAGATGCTCTTTATGTCTTTCGTCTCTTGGCTCACATCAACCACATGACCAAGGAACGCATGATATTCCTTTCGTAAGTATTTTTAGGCTTGAATACTCGAGATATTTCGAAGGTTCGTGCCTGGTTTGTTGCCATAGATAACTAGGGTTTTGCTATTCAGTAAATTAAGATGAACGGCTTTCTCAAAGCACTGGATGTCAGCACGATGAAGACTCAACCAATCCATGTCGATAATTACGTCGAAACTTTTAATTGAGACATGCATGAGGTCGATTTTAAATTAATATCTATCTAGAGATAGGGTTCATCCTATGTATATATCGTTAGTGTTCTCAGTCTTCCCGTTAGCCATTTCTACGGTGAACGTTTCTTTTTAGTGCTTGTGGTTGTTGTTTAAGTAAGTGTGCAAATTTTTGATTCACGAAACTCTTCTCCGCTCCACTATCAAATAATATGCATGAAAAAGAGTTATCGAGGTGAAACGTACCCGTGACCATCGTGGGATCTGCCATAACTTCCTCTTGGCCTATCGCCAAAACTCTCCCCACTCCACCACTATTCCTTACTTTTGGACAGTTCCTTTTGTAGTGCCTAACTTCACCGCACCCGTAGCAGGCCTGACCTACTCCAATACCAGGGACCTGGGTGATTGGTCTTGCTGGTGCTTTACAGAAACGACTTGTGTGTCCTTCCTGTTACAGTTGGCACATTTCATCTCTTAGCAAGGTCCATTGTGATGGAAGTTTCACTTGTTGCATTTTGGCAGACTTCCAGCATACTGCTTTGCTGGTGCAGGGGCAACAGGGGTTGTTGCGGCATGAACAACCACAATCTGTTGTTTCTTGGCGGAGTTCTGTGTTGATTGGTTCTTCTTTCTGTCCCAAAACTTTATCTTGTTGTCGTTCGTTTTGGTTGGTTCTAAGACAGAGGTTGTTGCTTGTGGACGAACTCCATGGTCAATGAGTCTTTGTGCCAAGCGTTTGGCACTATCGAATGTAGGAGGGTTTGAAGACAATACGTTCCCCTGAAATAGAGGTAACAATCCCCAGGCGTACCTCTTAATCTTTTTTCTTTCCGTGGGGACCATCCCCGGACATAGAGCCGCTAGATCACTAAACCTAGTAGTGTAAGCTACTATGTCAGAGCCTTTCATAGTGAGGCCCCAAAGTTCTTGCTCCAGTTTCTGTACTTCGCCTCTCGGGCAGTACTCCCCCATCATTAGATCTTTCAGTGTCTCCCAGCCCATTGAGTTAGCCACTATGAGTGTAAGTGACTTGACATGGTTATTCCACCATGTGAGGGATCTGTCGGAGAAGGTGCAGGCAGCAAATTTTACTTTGATTCCTTCAAGGCAGAAGCAGATCTCAAAGATAACCTCCATTTTCTCGAACCATTACGATAGCACAATGATTCCTCCACTCCGATTAAAAGTCTTGGGTTTGCAGTTGGTGAAGTCCTTGTATGAACACTCCCTAGGGTGTCCATGACTATCACCTTAGGTAGAGTTAATACCCATTCCACCCCCACTAGTACCGCTAGTGTTGATTTGTGTTAAGGCAACAGTCACAGTTGCGGTTACCGCAACTTGAAGAACTACAGGGTCGAATTGTGGTGGAGGTGGTGGTGGTGGTTGAGTTGGAGTTATTGGCGGATTGCGCCTGTTTGATTTACGAGGAGGCATCTTTCAACTATAAGTTTATAAAAATGAAGATAATTGTAAGAATTCAATAGTGTGCATAATGTGAGTGCTCCTTGAACTATATCACCCTATTTCAACATGTAATCGTTTAAGTGTTTGCAATAGAGTCTACCACTAGAAAGATGAAAGAATTTGGATAGAGATTTTCCAAGAGAATCAGATGCCTGTCAATTTCATTAGTATTATAGATGTATGGAGTTCGGAAAAAAAATTGACCTTGTAATAGGTCTACAACATACCAGTATAGAGAAAACTTTGACATCATAAAGACCAAACGAATCTGAAAATCCATGGTCTAAGAATAAATAGGAAAATAACACCAGAGTCTATAAGTAGACTTAATCTATATCCAAAAGGGTGAGTAGAGTATGCTCTACTTGCGAGGAGTGTTGTTCTGATTAGTACTGGATTCTACCCTGGATTCAACCAACGGGTGTTCTGTTTCCCACACACGCCTCTCCAATGCCACTTGGCCCTGCCAAAGTTCTCTAACTTCGGATCGGTTGGCATTCAGTTCCCTCTGTACTGCATTGTTGTGAGTCCTTGCTAACTCCTGGTCTTCATTCAGATGGTGGAGGCGGACTGTATTAACTCCTGAGTTAGCTATAATCTCCATGACTCGGTCGATGGATGCTCTCCCTTTTTCAACATTGCGAGAAACACGATAAACCAAGATAGGGAGGATTCTTTCAGCTGAGCCTCCTTCGCTCAAGTTGTAGAAGCTTCGGTCCTTATTATAAGGAGGTGGTTGTCCCTGTTCGTGACTCCACCCTCCCGAGTTTACTGCCCACAGAGGCGTCGGGCCTTGAAAATCCCGTCGAGGGTTAGGATTTTTAGCAATTTGAGGTGGATTATAGACCTCGGGTTCTGATTCGGAGTCTTCTTGAACTTCCTCTTCGTTCTCTTCCTCATAACTCTCCTTGGTGTCTTCTTCTACTGGGGCCACGGGTTTATCTTCTTCTTGTTCAGCTTCAAGCCATCCATCGTTCCCTTGATCGGGAAAGTACGGGTCTCCAGGCAGGTGAAATCCAACCATGTTATCCAAACGAGAATAGGGGTGTAAGAGACATAGAATAGATGTATTAATAGAGATATTTATAGGGTGATCCTTACCAGTTACTTCTATACTTACGTAGTGCATACCAACTATATATAGCCAAGATAGAATAGACCTTCGAATAAGTGATCCAACTCTAAGACCACAACCAAACAAGGAACATGAAGTAAAGCGAAGATCACAGATTCTAAGTCTATAGCATCTTAGTCACATATAACCTTAGCGTATCCACTCAACAACTATAAACCTACTAGTAAGGGTATTTTTAGTTTTCTCATAAGTAATTTATAGCACAACAAAATACTCCTATAGTATTTTAAGTTTATGTTAAGTTTTAGCGTTTCTTTGTAGTAGGGTTGGTAAGTTTTTAGACTTGTTGCAACACGAAAACCATTCCTAGGCATATGCTAATCACTTCCCAGATAGATATAGTTGATCAGGCTATATCAATCCCAGACCTGATTATATATCCCCAAGCCTACTTGTGTTGTTCAACAATCATAATACTTTAGTTCTATTCTAGTGTGACACTATTTCAGTATGTATGCATGTATGTATACTTTAGTAAAA
Source organism: Lactuca serriola (assembly GCF_051521515.1). Lineage (NCBI taxonomy): Eukaryota > Viridiplantae > Streptophyta > Magnoliopsida > Asterales > Asteraceae > Lactuca > Lactuca serriola. Next base: position 20,473,423 of record NC_136416.1, on the reverse strand, counting down.
TATTTGATATATTTAAAAAGTATAACTCTTGGTCAGAGTGTTTTAATCATGTTGTATTTATAGTTGTATATCTTTTATGGGTTGATATACTTAGTTCAATATAAACAATGCTCTGATACCAATCTGTCACCCCCAAACCGAGATGGCGAAAACATTCGGGGGGGAGGGCGTCATGTACAGTATCATAACAATGCACAATAGTAAAACAAGCAACAACATCCATTGCAGTAATAATATAGTTAATACATGTGTGTTCTTTGTATAGTTTAATGTATGACACCAAAAATATAAAGCAATAAAAAGAAGAGGCTTGAGTAAGCTCCATCTTCTAAAAAAGTCTGCATGAGTGTACAAGTCTACTGGTTCCCTGAGAATACAAGTTATTTCGAAAAGAGAGTATCAACATTTAAGTTGGTGAGTTCATAAGCATTTAGTATTTGATGTTTGTACTTGTTCCATGAAAATGATAGTATGATCCCCAGAAAATCCCATATTTTCTCTATTTAAATGGAAAGCAGTCTTAGGCCTTAATACCAAAATTTTTTGTATGTTATTGTACTCTGAAATAGTGTGAGTGTGTATTTTTCATAAATGTATGTTTCTTTGATAGAAAATAGTGTATTGCACTAGTATGAACTCCCTAGTGTATTAGTACTTGGAAAATAATGGTAGGTAGTCTTATTACTTAAAATAAAACCACTGAAGAAATGTTTGTTTTGCAAACCGAAGGGGTTAGTTAATGTTTAATGTGAATGAGATTATAACCATACTTAATTGACTAGTATTCTACACGACGTTCTTCAGGCGTCGAAAAGTTATGACATTTGTCACCCGTAGACCTGCTGGTCCCAACTGTAGCTAATAGCCAAGGTGCGGGATTGTCAGTCCCGTATATATCTATACACAAACTCACGCTCTCCCTCTAGGAGACTCTGGTTATAAAACATGGCTTAGCAAGAATATTACTAAGCACCATGAAGTAGTATCTCACATTCTAGTATTAACTCGTTTACGTATAGTATCTATATGTTCTCTTGTTCTTGTAAATGAATAGTGTACTTGAAATGAGAGTAGATTGTAATTATGTATTGATTCATGTAATGTATTTTGAGCTAGTGTGAATAGATCTCAAAACTATACCTATTATAGTTTCCTAATGTTACTTTTGTATTGAACTGATTGACAATGTTATTGAAATAAGTTTAATACTCATATATATACTTGGCATGTATAATTAAAGTTTAACTGACAGTTGGACAAGTGATTCTATCCTAAGCCCACAACCAAACAAGGAACAGGAGTCAAGGTAAAAACACTAGTCCTAAGTCTGTTAAATCCTAATTATACATAAGGATATATATATGAATATGATTTGATAAAAAAGGACAATTTAAGAGTTTGAAAATAGTTTAAAAATAGTTTGATAAGTTTATAAAAGCATTAGTATATTAAGAATGGTTTAAAATCGCATGTGAGTGTTAACACAAATATGTTGTTCTAATTACATTCCCCCTGAAAACATTTAAAAATGGTAAAACATAGGGGTTATAAACTCACCTTTTGTGAGTGATCGAGTGAAGATGCAGTGAAGTAGCAATAATCCTCTAGTTTCGAAATCCGTGCGAGAAGTCGTATGCTAATAATAATTAAGCATGATATCGTAGCTAAATTAATAAATATATTAATTTAAAGTGTTGGAAAACACTAAAATAACTAAGAAATACTCGTAATAAGTTCTTAGAATATTCAAAGGTGTTCTTGGCGTTCTTGGTGTTCTTGGTATGTTCTTGGTGTTTATGTGAATCTTCAAAGGGTTTCTTGGAAATGGTATGAAGGCTTGAAGATCTTGGATGATACTTGAGAGAAAATGAAAGGAATTTTGATGATACTTGAGAGCTAAATGAAGTGAATTCGGCTGAGAAATGTGAGAAATGAGAAGTGAATTATGTTATGGCAATATATAAGGGTGTGTTCGGCCTTAATGGGCCTCCAAATGAAGTGAATTCGGTCACATAAGGTGGAAAACATGAGGATTTCGGTTTCTAGTCAAAGAGGGAAAAAGGAATTCGGTCTTGCTACCACAAATGGTGAGAATTTGGTTTCAAGTCCAAGAAAGAAAAGGAAATCGGTTTGAAGTCAAACCAAGAAAGGAATTTGATTTTTGCTTATATAAATGGGGTGAATTCGGTTTTGCTTAAGGGATTAGATTCCCTTGACCGGATTTACAATAAACCTATGTTTTTTTTTTTTTTTTTTTTCTGATTTATGGTAGTTACTAAGCTTGTATAAATTCATTTTAACAAGACATTACATAAGTACTCACTCACTAGTTAAATAAGCATGCACACAAGGTATTCAAACTTCTTATTGCAACAATTTATGCTGTAAGTTTACTTGTTTATGATTGAAATTTTAGAATTTAATCAAATTAGTTTGACTTACATTGACTCGAAATAACGGGTTGTCACATGATTGGCTAATCATGTCCACTGCTGTGTCGGGGCCAACGATTGGCTCAGGCGGTAATGCTTTGGGCATACTCTTTGTCGCCTGGACCCGTTGTATTTATCCTGTAGCGGAGGTGCTCTTGACGAGGTCGAACCTCTCGCGCGGGCGTCCCACCTTGAGGGAACACCCAGGCGTAGGAGCTATGCTGGGGCATCCAGCCTGGGCAATGATGGAGCTTGAAGTGCTGCTGATTTGGGGGGACCGAAAATAGAATATTTATGAAAACTAAAGACCAGGGGGGAGTCAATTCTCTAGTTTTAGGCCTAGTATGTAAAAAATTTAATAGTTATGGGCTAATTAAGAAAAAAAAATATTGGGGCCACATCCCCTCCTGGCTCTGTAGAAGCTCCGTCCCTGAGGCTGGGCCTGGCTAAGATAACTAGAGGATCCTTCGGCGTGGAGATCCTGCTTCTAGCCAGCGCTAGGAGGCTCATTCATATATATATATATATATATATATATATATATATATATATATATATATAGAGAGAGAGAGAGAGAGAGAGAGAAATGATCAAATGAGAACACCTAAAACGTTGAGAATGCGAGAACAGTTCTGGACCAATCAATATATAAAAGCATATAAGTAATTGCATACTTTAATTAAATTAAAATAAAATAAAATCAATCAAATACTCCTAAATTTAGGATCAGTTACCAAAAAAGAAGGAGCTATTTGATTTTTTATTTTTCTTATTAATGAAATATAAAAAAACATTTTTATCAAAAAAAAAATTAAAACTAAAAAAATTTAACTTTTTTCTTCAATTTTTTTTCTCATAAATTACATGAAGCGGGATGTGGCATGGTACGTGGAGCGGTGCTTGACCTGCAGGAAGGTCAAGGTCGAGCTTCAGAGACCACACGACAAGATACAGCCATTAGATATTCCACTGTGGAAATGGGAAGACATTACGATGGATTTTATCACAAAGCTTCTCAGGACCGCGCGGGGAGTGGATTCGATTTGGGTCATCGTCGATCGATTGACCAAGAGTGCCCATTTTATCCCGATTCAGGAGAGCATTTCGGCCGAAAAATTGGCTGACATCTATATCAGGGAGGTGGTGGCGGGGCACGGGGTGCCAGTTTCGGTGATTTCAGATAGAGATGTGCGGTTCACTTCCAGGTTTTGGAAGAAGTTTCATGATGAGTTGGGTACTTGAAAGTGCTAATAAGCTCTAACACTTCCCATTCACCATATTAATTAACCAAAACAAGCTCTTTGATTAACAAGCTCTTAGAATTAGATTATAAGATTGCATGAAGCTTTATGTGAATGTTCCCAACAACACCCAATACTCCTCATAAGCTCGGGAGTGTAAAAGTGTATGAATAAGATTTACACTAAATTCATTCAATAGAGGTCAATTTAATGCTTGTTACTTGTTCAATTTCACAAAACAATTACGGATTTTGTAAAAGAGATAACTTGAATGACCTAACCCTAATTCAAATGGCCAATAAGAATCACAATTAGAATCAAACATTCGATTAAAGCAAAATCAAATTCATTAGATAGAAATTAAGAACAAACATCATGTCATATGATTGACGTCACTACCAAGAAGTCAAAACATGAAATTGGAGAAACTAGGGTTCTAGCCACACATGGCTAGAACAAGATCACAAGAATAAAAGATGGAATTAAAGTGCAATTACAACTTACATATACTAGAAATAATGTTTCCAAATGATTGCTAATCAAACCCTTGTAAAAACCTTTGAAAATCCTCCTCTAAATGTGCTCTGATATGTTGTGTGTGTGAAAAAATGGCCCTTAACCCGTAATATGAAAGATAGGAAAAACTGTCAAAAGTTGGTTTCTGGGTCGAACACGACCCGTGTTGAACATAGAGTAAATCTGACACGGCCCGTGTTCAGCATGGTCAACAGCTCCTCTTTTTGGTCAACACGGCCCGTGTTGGTTTTGCAGTGTAAATCCAACACGGCCTGTGTACCCCTCTAACTCCGAATCCAAACTTGATTTTTCCAACTTTTTCATTCTTCGCCCGATCATCCCGAAATCTTCACCAATGCTTCCCGACACTTCCCAAAGCGCATTCCAACCTCCGGTTTACCTGAAAAAGACATGAAAATGTGCAAATAAGGTTGTTCTACAGACTAACATGAAATATGATGAAATGCAAGAAAAAGGAAGAGCAACTATGCTAAAAAGATGCATGAAATGGGACTAAAGGTGTGCAAAAAGGTGCACAAAATGCACCTAACAGCGTGTTAGACTTCGGAGGTAGTTGGGATACCTACCTTGCATAGGCAGAGTTCTTCTATAACAATAGTTATCATGCGAGCATTGACTGCCCTCCCTTCGAGATGCTGTATGGGAGGAGGTGAAGGACCCCGATATGTTGGGGCAAGGTTGGAGAGAGGGTAATGGGAAGCACTGAAGTAGTGCTCAAGACGACAAAAAGGATTCAGCAGGTCCGGAGCAGGCTTCAGACTGCTCAGAGTGGAAAGAAAAGTTATGCCGATAAGCGCCGATCAGACATGGAGTTCCAGGTCGGGGATATGGTTCTCCTGAAGGTGTCGTCATGGAAGGGCGTTATCCGATTTAGGAAACGGGGCAAACTGGGCCCCAGGTACATTGGACCATTCAGAGTTATAGCCCGGGTGGGCAAGGTGGCGTATAGGCTGGATCTGCCAGCCGAACTCAGTCAGATCCACAACACTTTCCACGTTTCCCAGCTGCGAAAGTGCCTGGTGGACGAATCAGCAGTGGTGCAACCTGAATTACATCGAGAGACCTGTGGCGATCCTCGACCTGAAGTCGAAGGATCTGAGGAACAAGAGGGTGGATATCTCTTCCATCAATTGTAAGGGCTGCCACTTGAGCCTTCAAAGACCCACTTCAGCCTATCGAGTTCTGCTAAATCAAACAAGAACAAAAAAATAGCCTATCGAGTTCTACCAAATCAAACAAGAACAAAAAAAAGAAGGAACCCTTACCTATTTTTGAATTGTTGCTGCCCTTCTCGATCACCAATGTACCACCTGGTTCTTGGTATGTATTTCTTTTTATTTTCTTTTATCTAAGAGTTTTGCATTTTTGGCCTTGGACTCGGCGAGTTGAAGGACCAACTCGTCGAGTAGAAGCGGGACGGAACTCGGGACTTAAGTGATGGACTCGGCGAGTCGGGTCCCGGACTCGACGAGTAGGCCCTGGCTGGACGAAAACCCTAATATGAGGGTTTGCACCCTATTTAAACATCTCATTCAGTCACCCATCGCCCCCATTTGCTCCCAGAAGAACCCTATAGCGAACCCCAATCGTGTGAGTGAAGATATAAGGCCTTTTGAGTGATTTTGGTGCTTTTGTGATCTAAGAAAGGAAGGAAAAGCTTGAAGAAACAAGAAGAGGTTAGAGGGATCCGAGTTTGAGCATCTTCCACAGTGCATTTGAGGTATAAAGCTTATACCTTGCTCATTATTATTATAGATTTATTCTTGAAGGAAGTTAGGGCTTCTAAGAGTCATTTTGGCTACCAACCAAGATTGCAAGCATGGTTGAGGGCTAGGGTTTTGGATCCAGGGTTCTTGAGGGACCCTAAGGCAGAAAGCAACTGTTTTAGAACCCATGGAAAGCCTCATGCATGTTGGGAGTTCCTTTTTGAGCCATTTGGGCTCATTCTTCCATGCATGCATGTCACACCCCCGAACCAGACAGCGGAAACGTCTGGGGGCTGTTGTGACTCAATTGTATACCATAACATTGCATATATATGAAACATAACAACATTCGTCACCATTCATTAATATAGTACAACCAGTAGCGTTTACATGACATACACTGTTTAAATATTACATTCCCAAAAATAAATTGTTCGACTCGTACATAAACAAACTGCAAGCCATCACTGAATATGATTTCCTTTGATTCAAGGGTTTCCTGAGAATACAAGTATTTTGAAAAACGTCAACATATGGTATGTTGGTGAGTTCATAAGTTGTATTTGAAAAACAATGTTTCGTATCGTTTGAAAACCACCAGAAAATCCGATATTTTCTGAAAAGAGAAGCTTTTGAAAACGGTTGTGAAGATCCATAAGTATGCTTGTTTGTTTCTATACTTGTAGCAATTGTTCACTAAAATTGTATGCATTTCGAATCCGATATGTATTGAAAAACCTAGGAAAACCCGATGTTTTCCTAATCCTTTGAAATCCATTAAGTTGCGTTGAAACCATTACAAAAATAGTAGTCTCATTCCCAGGCGACGTTGGATTATTTTTGAGCATGATTAATTACTACAAACCCGCATTACACAAACGCCCAGTTTATAGCAATACTAACGATCCCGAAGGCGTCGTCCGTACTAATCACGTTATCCAGCCGCCCTGACTACATGTCGTCCCACATCCGAAGAGAAAGAGGACACGAAGGCCTCGATGACTCTATTAGCCGGTTGGGGATAATATGTGTACGAGGGGTCCCCGACCCGCCTCGCAAAAATATGTAGACTTTACTAGCAATACCAAAGGACCCTTGGGGACCAGTGGTATACGAGCCATTGAAAGTCCCTCTACGTTGTGCCAAGTCGGTGAAACCCAACACTTCGTAGAAAAATATGTCTTCGGGCCTTAAGATCAGGTCATTGGGCTAGCTAGGCCCAACAAATAAGATTTTACACTTTTGGGGCCCAAAGATGGTGCGTAGACGTCTGTGCACACTCGTATGTAAGTTAAGTTCCCAAACGTTATTTGTATGTATCGTAGTGTCGCCATGTTAGTAGTTTCGGATTTTCATTGGTTCGAGACCGAACCAATTCGTTTTACAACGATTTTGGTATTGTAGTGTATTGTGTTTCGTCGATAGTCGCGGTACCATTATTTGGTCAAATTGCATGCATTGAATTAGTCTTGAAAATTTTCTGTTTTCAGCCCCTCCTTGTTTGTAAAATTTACTTTTTCAACCCTTTACTTAAATACTTTCCGGTTTGGTCCTTAAATCAATTTTCTTGACATTTTAACACCAAAAATTATTGAAATAAATATTTTTCAGCATATTGTTCATAGAAAACAGCTTAAGTCCCTGGAATTTCAGTTTTCTCGGTTGTAACCCTTCTTTTCGCAATTTTGACAATTTTGGCCCAAATTGTGAAATTTTTGCAACTTTGGTCCTTTTTAAATTTAAAAAGCATTTTAAACCTTTGAAAAGGACTTGGATCACTTATGGTCCACTGTTTTACAGAAAATCACAGTTTTGGCCCTCCAAAACAGAAAAATTCGCATAATGGGCCTCATTGGGCCGAAAATGTCATTTTTAGCCCATTAAGCTTGAAATTTATGTTTTTAATCCTCTAAATGAGTAAATTTCCAGAATTTGTTTTATTGAAACTGTTTTGGCACACCTCATCCATCAGAATTCGTGATATGTCAATTTGGATCCTTGATTTTGTATTTTTCACATTTTAGGCCCAAAATTTGTGTTTTTAGCCCAAAGAAGATTGTTACTAAACTACTTAGCCATTTTTCTTGCAACACTTTGTATGTAGAAACATATTTGATGCAAAAATCATTTGACATAAGATATATCTCGGTTTTGAGGGGTTTTATGGCTAGATCCAACATTTTAGCACACAAAAGCATACATGTAAGCATGGAAATCATACAAGGCATACAAAACACATATAGATCTACACCTTCACTTGTATTCCCCCCCCCCCCCCAAAACTCATAAAAACAGAAAATAGGGGGTATGAAGCTCACCTTGTTTGAAGTTTTTGGTTTTTGAAGAAAAGATGGAAGAAAACTTGGTGATTTTTGGCCTTAGCACTCTTTCCTTGAAGATCTCGAGTTTGAGGTATTTCTAGGATGTAAGATCACGATTTTTGCATAGATTAGGAAGGGATTTGATAACAAAAAGAATCTAAATCATAGATCCATGCATAATCTTACCTTAGATGAAGATTTTGTGGAAATTTCCTCTTGAATGCTTCCTAAAACTCGAGATTTTGAGTGGAGAGGGAGGAGTGTTCTTGAGTGTTCTTGAGAGAGTTTGAGAGATTTTTGTGGTGTGTGTGTGTGTGTGCTAGTGGCCGAGAGTGAGAGAGAGAAGAGAAGAAGAAGTATATTTGAGGTGATGTGCATGGAAGAATGAGAAATAATGCATGGATGTCCAATGGATAAAAATGAGGTGGCATGGGAAAGTCAAACCCTCCTCTTGGGCTTGATGTGGGCCGAAAACATGGAAGGAAAAAGGAAATTTGGGCTTTTTGCTCCCAAGCCCAATATTGGAGTTAATTTGGGTGAATTTTATCATAAAAGAATATAGTATGATTTTTCCATTTTTGTTGAACCAGTTTAGGGTATTCATGGATCAAAGCTTTAATTCATTTCATTCTAGGCCCAATATGGCCCAAAATGTTGAAATAAATTAGTGTGGGTCCAATTAGAGCCCAATTAGGGTTCTAAGCCCATGATAGTCTAATTGGAAGCTTATTGGTCCATTTGGATCCAATAAGGGAGTCCTAGTCCAAGATGGACATTAAACAAGGACTTCTAGGGTTTCCAATTGTTTGGTGACTATTTGTAGTACTTGTATAATGTATTTGATTGAAGTTTTTGAAGTCATAATCATAGGTGTTACACATGTTCTTAAGTTTTTGATTCACATTAGCTTGAATGTATAGATTTCATAACACAAAATTTCCAGTTGTGACATCATCCCCCCGTTAGAGGGAATTTCGTCCCGAAATTCTGTTTGAAAGCTAGATTTGAGAATTGCTAGAATAGGTGAGGGAACTTTTGCTTCATTTGATCTTCGCGTTCCCATGTGAATTCTGGCCCACGCTTTGCGTTCCACCGTACTTTCACGATCGGGATGCGACTTTGCTTAGTACGCTTCACCTCCCTGTCCATGATTTCGATTGGTTCTTCGACGAACAGGAGATTCTCATTGATTTCGATTTCGTCAAGAGGAATGACAAGGGTTTCATCTGATAGGCACTTCTTCAGGTTAGAGACATGAAACACGGGGTGTACACCGTTTAGCTCCGCGAGTAGTTGTAGTCTGTATGCTACTGGGCCTATTCGGGCGACGATTTCGAAAGGTCCAATGTATCGCGGGTTCAGCTTTCCCCGTTTTCCGAAACGTATAACCCCTTTCCAGGGTGAGACTTTCAACAGTACTCGATCACCGACCTGGATTTCTAAGGGTTTTCGCCGTTTATCGGCGTAGCTCTTTTGTCTGTCACGCGATGCTTGCAATCGAGCTCTGATCTGAACGATCTTTTCTGTGGTTTCGCGAATGATCTCCGGTCCTGTTAGTGCCCTGTCCGACGTATGCGTTCTTGCTAGTTGGGTGTCACCTACTTCAGCCCAACATAACGGTGATCTACATTTACGCCCGTACAGTGCTTCGAAAGGAGCCACCTTGATGCTCGAATGGTAACTATTGTTATATGAGAATTCGATCAACGGTAGGTGGGTATCCCAAGACTTTCCAAAGTCTATCACACATGCACGAAGCATGTATTCAAGCGTTTGAATGGTTCGTTCACTTTGACCGTCCGTTTGTGGGTGATATGCGGTGCTCATATCGAGATGAGTTCCCATTGCCTTGTGGAGTGATTGCCAAAAGCGCGATGTGAACCTACTGTCCCTATCCGAGATGATAGATTTTGGCACTCCATGGAGTCTTACGATTTCTCGTAGGTACAACCGCGTCAGTCTCTCCATCTTGTAGGATTCTTTGATTGGCAGGAAATGGGCAGATTTCGTCAGTCGGTCGATTATTACCCATATGGTGTCCAGTCCGTCCGACGTCTTGGGCAGCTTGGTCACGAAATCCATAGAAATCCCCTCCCATTTCCATTCAGGGATTGCCGGTTGCTGTAACAATCCGGAAGGTTTCTGGTATTCCACCTTTACTTTGGCGCACGTAAGGCACTTACTAACATAGGTTGCGATTTCCACCTTCATGTTAGGCCACCAATAGTGTTGTTTAATGTCCAAATACATCTTGTCCGAACCGGGATGAATGGAGTATCGTGTCTTGTGGGATTCCTTCATAACGGTCTCCCTAAATCCTCCGATTTTTGGGACCCAAGTACGGTTCATGAAGTAGTATACTCCATTCTCTTTTGCTTCTAGGTTCTTCTCCATCCCGTGCAATGCCTCGCTAGTTCTATTTTCCGCTTTCATAGCCTCTGACTGGGCTAATGCAATTTGAGTGGCCAGATGAGATTGAATGGTTATCGAGTGTGTTTTCGTACGATGATTAGAGTACTCCTTCCGACTTAATGCATCAGCTACCACGTTGGCCTTGCCTGGATGGTACTTGATCTCGCATTCATAGTCGTTGAGCAATTCCACCCATCTTCGTTGTCTCATGTTCAGCTCTTTCTGATTCAAGATGTGCTAGCGGCTCTTGTGGTCCGTGAAGATGGTGCACTTTGTACCGTACAGGTAGTGCCTCCAAATTTTTAGAGCGAAGACCACGGCTCCCAGTTCTAGGTCGTGGGTCGTGTAATTTACTTCGTGCGTCTTTAGTTGGCGGGACGCATATGCTATCACCCTTCCACGTTGCATGAGAACGCAACCTAAGCCCTGATTCGACGCGTCACAGTAGACCATAAAATCTTCCGTTCCTTCAGGTAGAGATAGCACAGGAGCGCTGCAGAGAGCTTGCTTCAAGGTTCGAAACGCAATCTCTTGTCGGTCTGTCCACTTGAATGGCACGCCCTTTTGCATAAGCAAGGTAAGCGGCTTGGCGATCTTAGAGAAGTTTTGGATGAATCTCCTATAGTAGCCTGCTAGGCCTAAGAACTGACGAATTTATGTGGGCGTAGTCGGAGTTGCCCATCCCTCCACAGCTTTGACCTTAGAGGGATCCACATGAATTCCGTCTTGGCTAACTACGTGGCCTAGGAAATTCACACTCCGGAGCCAGAACTCACACTTAGAGAGTTTGGCGTAAAGCTTTTCCGATCGCAGAGTGTCTAAGACTTGTCGGAGATGTTGGCCATGCTCCTCTTTGCTTCGAGAATAGACGAGGATGTCATCTATGAACACATTGACGAAATTGTCAAGGAACGGTCGACAGATTCGATTCATTAGATCCATGAATGCGGCAGGTGCATTTGTTAGACCGAAGGGCATTACGACAAACTCATAATGTCCGTAGCGGGTTCGGAATGCGGTTTTAGGAATATCCTCTTCTCGGACTTTGAGTTGATGGTATCCGGACCGCAGATCTATTTTAGAAAAATAACTAGCTCCTTGGAGCTGGTTGAATAGATCATCGATTTGTGGGAGTGGGTAGCGGTTTTTAACAGTGAGTTTATTTAACTCTCTGTAATCGATGCACATTCTGAAAGATCCGTCCTTCTTTTTGACAAAGAGAACCGGAGCTCCCCATGGCGAGTAGCTAGGTCGGATAAATCCCTTGTCCAGAAGCTCACTGAGTTGGCTGGACAATTCCTGCATTTCAGCAGGAGCCAACCGATATGGTGATTTAGCGAGAGGAGTTGCTCCTGGAACGAGGTCGATTCGGAACTCAACCTGTCTCTCTGGGGGTACTCCTGGAAGATCTTCAGGAAACACGTCCGGAAATTCACACGCTACCGGAATATCTTGGATGTTAGTTTCTTCTTTGGTCTTGTCCACTATGTGAGCCCAGAACGCCAAATTGTTCTTTCGCAGATGTTTTTGTGCTTTGATGCACGAGATAAGACGAAGATTCGTGCTAGGTTTGTCTCCGTAAATTACTAGGGTTTCGTGATTCGGGAGACGAAGGCAAACGGCCTTCTCGTGGCACATAATCTCAGCATGGTGGGGGCTTAACCAATCCATGCCGATAATCACATCGAAACTCCTAATTGATACTGGCATTAGGTCTATTCGAAAAACGTGTTGGTTGAGGGTTAGGGTACATCCGATGTAGATTTCCCTAGTGGATTCGGTTTTCCCATTGGCCATTTCCACCGTATAGGTTTCATTTAGCTGCTGGGGTTGTTGTTTTAATAAATGTTTAAACTTCTCGCTTACGAAACTTCGCTCCGCTCCGGTATCAAATAAGATGCATGCATAAGTGTGGTTTAGGGGAAACGTACCGGTCACAACTGCGGGGTCCTGAACTGCATCACTCTGACCCATAGTCAGCATTCTTCCTGCTCCCCTGTTTCCTGAGTTGTTGTTAGGGCAATCCCGGCGGAAATGCCCCGTCCTTCCGCACCCGAAACAGGTGTGGCTAGGCCCTGCATTGTTGCCGCCGGCATTGGTGTTGTTGTTATTGCGGTGGTTGTTGTTGTTGTTGTTCTGATTGTTTCCCTGACTCTGATTTTGGGAAGGATAAGTCCTGCAGAACCTTGCAGTGTGTCCCCTTCGGTTGCAACTGGTGCAATGGAACTCCCTACATTCTCCATGGTGATGGAAACCGCACTTGTTGCACTTGGGAAAATTACCGGAATAAGGTCTTGAAGCATTTGAAGCAGCTGAGGCTGGAGCATGTGGTGTGACTGGAACCGGTACGGTGACAGCGTTAACTGCCACTGTCTGCTGCTTTTTAGAGGCCTCGGGGCCCTGACGCCCCTTTCTCTTGTTGTTCCACCCTTTCTTACCATCACCCTCCTTTTTCTTCTCAGTCTCCACTGGCTTCTCGCCCTTCTTGTTGTTATGATCATATAGCCTCTTTGCCAATCTCTTCGCACTGTCAAACGTTTCAGGGTTCGCAGCTATCACATTCCCCTGAATGGGAGGTGTCAGTCCCCAGATGAATCGTTCAACCTTCTTTCCTTCTGATGTGATCATACCTGGGCACAACAGAGATAGTTCGCTAAATCTCGATATGTAGGCATCGATGTTCGCATTCTGCACAGTGAGGTTCCATAGTTCCTGCTCCATCGTTTGTATTTCGCCTCGGGGGCAGTACTCAGCCATTAACATTTCTTTCATTTCTGCCCAGGGGATAGAGTTGGCGACAGGGAGCGTCATAGCTTCCACGTGTCCGTTCCACCAAGTGAGTGCTTGGTCCACAAAAGTACAGGCCGCGAACTTCACCTTCATCTGCTCGGGGCAATCGCATATCTCGAACACCGACTCTACCTTCTCGATCCATCGCTTCAGGGTAATCACTCCTCCAGTGCCGTTGAAAGTTCGGGGTTTAGCGTTCGTAAGGTCCTTAGGTGCACGTTTTAGTGGGTCCTTGATTCGTCCCGTTGTTCGAACTTCCGGATCCTTGTCCGTTACCTCCTCCGTTGTTCCCTCGGTGAAGTTGTGCCATAGCTGCTGTGACCGCAGCAGACACGGCTGCCTGGAAAGCAGTGGTGTCAACTTCGGGCGGGGTTGGTTCGGGATTTCCGCGAGTAACTCGGCGAGGCATCTTCTTGTCACGAAACGGAAAGATGTTGAGTGTACGTGGTTTCCGTGAGGTCGTGGTCCTACTGACTAGGTGTATGGCACGAACTTAAGTACTTCTATCATTTAGCATACAATCATAGATTCGCAACACATAGCAAAACACGTAATAGTTCACTAATATCATCCTATGCCTCTCCCACTATTGCAGACTAAACAGACGTTCTCTTTTTGGTGCTAGAAAGGTATAGTTTTAGGTTCCCTAGCTATCCCGTTCTCATCAAGACGTGTGTTAGTTTTACTTTGGAGAGAATGTAGTTGATCAGGCTACATTCACTCCTTGGTATTACTAAGAACAGTCCCGAATTAACCGAGATACCAGCATTGTTGTGTTTGGTTCGGCGTTAGGTTTTTATTCCTAATGCAAGCAGGTGTGTTTTAGTTACTTGTTTTGTTCAGAGTTATGTTAGTCCCTCTTTTGGTTTATAGTTGCATATCAATGTGTGGCTCGACATGCTAGTTCACTATAAACAAAGCTCTGATACCAACCTGTCACACCCCCAAACCAGACGGCGGAAACGTCCGGGGGCTGTTGTGACTCAATTGTATACCATAACATTGCATATATATGAAACATAACAACATTCGTCACCATTCATTAATATAGTACAACCAGTAGCGTTTACATGACATACACTGTTTAAATATTACATTCCCAAAAATAAATTGTTCGACTCGTACATAAACAAACTGCAAGCCATCACTGAATATGATTTCCTTTGATTCAAGGGTTTCCTGAGAATACAAGTATTTTGAAAAACGTCAACATATGGTATGTTGGTGAGTTCATAAGTTGTATTTGAAAAACAATGTTTCGTATCGTTTGAAAACCACCAGAAAATCCGATATTTTCTGAAAAGAGAAGCTTTTGAAAACGGTTGTGAAGATCCATAAGTATGCTTGTTTGTTTCTATACTTGTAGCAATTGTTCACTAAAATTGTATGCATTTCGAATCCGATATGTATTGAAAAACCTAGGAAAACCCGATGTTTTCCTAATCCTTTGAAATCCATTAAGTTGCGTTGAAACCATTACAAAAATAGTAGTCTCATTCCCAGGCGACGTTGGATTATTTTTGAGCATGATTAATTACTACAAACCCGCATTACACAAACGCCCAGTTTATAGCAATACTAACGATCCCGAAGGCGTCGTCCGTACTAATCACGTTATCCAGCCGCCCTGACTACGTGTCGTCCCACATCCGAAGAGAAAGAGGACACGAAGGCCTCGATGACTCTATTAGCCGGTTGGGGATAATATGTGTACGAGGGGTCCCCGACCCGCCTCGCAAAAATATGTAGACTTTACTAGCAATACCAAAGGACCCTTGGGGACCAGTGGTATACGAGCCATTGAAAGTCCCTCTACGTTGTGCCAAGTCGGTGAAACCCAACACTTCGTAGAAAAATATGTCTTCGGGCCTTAAGATCAGGTCATTGGGCTAGCTAGGCCCAACAAACAAGATTTTACACTTTTGGGGCCCAAAGATGGTGCGTAGACGTCTGTGCACACTCGTATGTAAGTTAAGTTCCCAAACGTTATTTGTATGTATCGTAGTGTCGCCATGTTAGTAGTTTCGGATTTTCATTGGTTCGAGACCGAACCAATTCGTTTTACAACGATTTTGGTATTGTAGTGTATTGTGTTTCGTCGATAGTCGCGGTACCATTATTTGGTCAAATTGCATGCATTGAATTAGTCTTGAAAATTTTCTGTTTTCAGCCCCTCCTTGTTTGTAAAATTTACTTTTTCAACCCTTTACTTAAATACTTTCCGGTTTGGTCCTTAAATCAATTTTCTTGACATTTTAACACCAAAAATTATTGAAATAAATATTTTTCAGCATATTGTTCATAGAAAACAGCTTAAGTCCCTGTAATTTCAGTTTTCTCGGTTGTAACCCTTCTTTTCGCAATTTTGACAATTTTGGCCCAAATTGTGAAATTTTTGCAACTTTGGTCCTTTTTAAATTTAAAAAGCATTTTAAACCTTTGAAAAGGACTTGGATCACTTATGGTCCACTGTTTTACAGAAAATCACAGTTTTGGCCCTCCAAAACAGAAAAATTCGCATAATGGGCCTCATTGGGCCGAAAATGTCATTTTTAGCCCATTAAGCTTGAAATTTATGTTTTTAATCCTCTAAATGAGTAAATTTCCAGAATTTGTTTTATTGAAACTGTTTTGGCACACCTCATCCATCAGAATTCGTGATATGTCAATTTGGATCCTTGATTTTGTATTTTTCACATTTTAGGCCCAAAATTTGTGTTTTTAGCCCAAAGAAGATTGTTACTAAACTACTTAGCCATTTTTCTTGCAACACTTTGTATGTAGAAACATATTTGATGCAAAAATCATTTGACATAAGATATATCTCGGTTTTGAGGGGTTTTATGGCTAGATCCAACATTTTAGCACACAAAAGCATACATGTAAGCATGGAAATCATACAAGGCATACAAAACACATATAGATCTACACCTTCACTTGTATTCCCCCCCCCCCCCCAAAACTCATAAAAACAGAAAATAGGGGGTATGAAGCTCACCTTGTTTGAAGTTTTTGGTTTTTGAAGAAAAGATGGAAGAAAACTTGGTGATTTTTGGCCTTAGCACTCTTTCCTTGAAGATCTCGAGTTTGAGGTATTTCTAGGATGTAAGATCACGATTTTTGCATAGATTAGGAAGGGATTTGATAACAAAAAGAATCTAAATCATAGATCCATGCATAATCTTACCTTAGATGAAGATTTTGTGGAAATTTCCTCTTGAATGCTTCCTAAAACTCGAGATTTTGAGTGGAGAGGGAGGAGTGTTCTTGAGTGTTCTTGAGAGAGTTTGAGAGATTTTTGTGGTGTGTGTGTGTGTGTGCTAGTGGCCGAGAGTGAGAGAGAGAAGAGAAGAAGAAGTATATTTGAGGTGATGTGCATGGAAGAATGAGAAATAATGCATGGATGTCCAATGGATAAAAATGAGGTGGCATGGGAAAGTCAAACCCTCCTCTTGGGCTTGATGTGGGCCGAAAACATGGAAGGAAAAAGGAAATTTGGGCTTTTTGCTCCCAAGCCCAATATTGGAGTTAATTTGGGTGAATTTTATCATAAAAGAATATAGTATGATTTTTCCATTTTTGTTGAACCAGTTTAGGGTATTCATGGATCAAAGCTTTAATTCATTTCATTCTAGGCCCAATATGGCCCAAAATGTTGAAATAAATTAGTGTGGGTCCAATTAGAGCCCAATTAGGGTTCTAAGCCCATGATAGTCTAATTGGAAGCTTATTGGTCCATTTGGATCCAATAAGGGAGTCCTAGTCCAAGATGGACATTAAACAAGGACTTCTAGGGTTTCCAATTGTTTGGTGACTATTTGTAGTACTTGTATAATGTATTTGATTGAAGTTTTTGAAGTCATAATCATAGGTGTTACACATGTTCTTAAGTTTTTGATTCACATTAGCTTGAATGTATAGATTTCATAACACAAAATTTCCAGTTGTGACAATGCACGTAAAGTTTGTAACTTTACGTGCTAGATTGAGTCTAGGGGATTGGATCTACCTTTTTATCAAAGGTTGTACATCAAAAATCGAGGATTTAGAGTGTGGACGTGACCGACTCGTCGAGTTCGTTCTTGGGACTCAACGAGACCAAGGCTTTGAGTCCCATATCTGTTGAGGGTCAAAGAACTTAGTTGGGTGTTAGCAGGGTTGTAGCAGGACAGAAAGAGTGACCCAATGCATTGGACTTAGTTTTAGACCTGGAGTTCATAGGACTCGACGAGTGCTAGAACAGACTCAGCGAGTCCAAGGCAATCTCCTTAAGATTGGAGATGAACTCGACGATTTGTTTATACAACTTGGCGAGTCAAGGTCAGACTTGTTCATCAGATGGAGGTGAACTCGACGAGTGTTCATACAACTCGTCGAGTCGGATGAAGGATCATTCGATGTTCTTATAAAAGAGGAACTCGTCGAGTCATCGCCAAACTCGACGAGTCGAGTCATGGATAAGGACGTGTAAAGGGTTAGGGACTCGACGAGTTGACGGCTCAACTCGCCGAGTCGGGTCAACTTGAAGTTGACTTTGACTTTGACTGGATTGGGGGTAAAATAGTCATTTTACCCTAGGAGTAGATGTCAGTTTCTGACTAAGTGTTTTGTGGGGATTGTAGCCGGAGGATTTCCGGAGCAGCAGCAGACAGAGACTTAGCGGTGGGTCTACGACCACAATGTCGGCCCACCAGTAGGAGTTGTATGTTAGATGATTGTCTTTGTGATATCATCTAGGTTTGCTACAACCTGATATGTTATATGCCGACATGATATGTTATATGCAATAGTAGTAGATTTCGGTTGTTAGTACCGTAGGGTAGGTCAGACACCGCAAATATGTCTGATAATATGTGATGATATGTTTATATGTTGGCATGATATGTTATATGTGATAGTGGTAGTAGGAGGGGAATAGTCCCCAAGTTCGGTTGTTAGGACCGAAGGGTAGTTCGGACACCTCAGATATGTCTGATAGTATGTTTATGTTATGATGTATGTGATAGTAGCAGTAGGGGTGGAATAGTCCCCGAGGGTCGGTTGTTAGGATTGACGGGTAGGTCAGCCCACCAGAATGGCTTGACATGGGTAGTTCAGCACCCCATAATGGTTTGACATGGGTAGGACGACACCCCATAATAGCCGCATGGGTAGGTCGGCACCCCAGAATGGCCGCACGGGTAGGTCGGGACCCCAGAATTTCCCGGCAGTATGTATGCCATGTGTTTGTATGGTATGTGGTACGATGGGGGAACTCACTAAGTTTCGTGCATACAATTTACAGTTTGGTTTCAGGTACCTCTTCAGCGAAGGGGAAGGAGCTGGCGCGGTAGCGGCACATCATACACACACTCTTTGGTTTCCGCACTATGGATATTCTGTGATTGTACTCTGACATGTTCTTATTTTATGACTTGGGTTTTCAGACATGATACATTGTTTTATGAGATGATGTGATTTCACAGTATTTTCTTATAAATGTTTTTATGAGTCAGTTAGTTAAAAAAGAAATTTTTGGTCTTGAAAATTGGGTCGTTACAACAACCCAATATCGGGGATTTGTCACCGGAGGCGGAAACCAATGGCAGACCCCACATCCCATTGCTTCCATTCTCTTTTCTTCTTCTCTTTGATCCAGCCAATCACCAAAGGTGCCCCATCTTCGATCTACCGAGACCGACAACCCACCCCTCGCTGCCTCCTCCTTTCCTCCTCTTCAGCCTCGTCGACCATGGAGACGCTCCCCTCGCCATCACGACGGCTGACAACAAACGTCACCGACTGCCTTTACTTCCTTCCTACGTCTTTCATCGACATGTGATGTAGGCTACGTAGATGGGTAGTGATGGTGCAATGGAAGAAAGATTAAACCAAAAACGCATCGAGGTGGAGACTTGCGATGCTCCGATTAGGATTGATTCAAACGATGGGCGATGGAGGGAGGCTGAAGGAGGAATTGATTAAAACCTAGGTATATATATATATATATATATATATATATATATATATATATATATATATATAGAGAGAGAGAGAGAGAGAGAGAGAGAGAGAAAGAAAGAAAGAAATGAAGTGGGGGACAAATAATTTGAACGACAATATGATATGTGATTGAGAAATTACAGGAACAAGTTAAAATTACAATTACCATTATAGTCTTATGACCTTTTACAAGTTACACTTTAATACCTATGGTTTTAGAATTTACGTAAATGACCCGTTTGATAATAGCCTCAGATCTGAATATTTTGATGGTCCAGATCCGTTCTCGCGTTCTCAACCTTTTAGGTTTTCTCATTTGATCCTACTCATATATATATATATATATATATATATATATATATATATATATATATATATATATATATATATATATATATATATATATATATATATATATATATATATATATATATATGGACTTACCAAAAAGATAGAATTTTACCAACAAAGTCTAGAGTGTTCATGAGCTTGTTGGTAAGCTGCAATTTTTAGCATTCTTCAGGATTAAAAAAATAAGGATAGGAGAGATGATAGTTTATGTTGGTCTACTAATGTAATGTCCCTGTTCAACAATATTTAAGCTTCTCGTTATCCTTTTGTTGGATACATTGATTGTAGTTAAAATATAATTTTAGGTGAATTATCTTTGTCATGCTTATATAAGGTTTGAAAAAGATCTTATAACTTGGGTCGATGCATGATGTTTAACTCTTAAGCATTTACGACTTTCTTAAGGGGAATCAGACACTTAAAGGGGAATTTCACAAAGAACATGGAATAGGTGAAAAAAAAAAAGCAAGACTGACATGATTTGAACCTCTCGTATATTCATATGATAGAAACTCATTTCACACATTCAAACCTATATGTATTAGATACCGAAAAATATATAGGTATTCAGAATGATAAAAATCTCAAATAAGGACTAAAGGATCTTATGAGTTGTCTTTCACATCATGGATTTCTGAATTCTAAATAATTACATTTATGTGCATGCTTTAACCAGTAAGACTCCAACACTTAACATTATATTTTACACTAAACATATATAGTATTAAATACTGTAAACAATATATCATGTTGGATCCATTATACTATATTGAACACTACAAATAATATTATAGGTTTATTCTTTTTATCTTTTTTTTTTTAATAATTTTACACAAACAACCCTTATATTTATTAGGTTTTCATGCAACTGACCCATATATTTTTGGTACAATAGCTTTATAATTTATAGTATCAAAGATTTATAAATAATATATTATTTCTATATAATAATTTATTATATTATTGAAACAATCTATTTTATTAAATTAAAATAAATTACATTTAATATACATCTAAATAAATATTACATGTGCATATCCTTGCATTTCATTTTAAATTATTAAATATAACAATATTAAAGACTACAATTATATAAAAAAAAAGTTCAAAGTTGATGGATCACGTTGTACTAATAAAATTTAACACTCTATTTATTTTTAATGACTGATATAACATTATATTTAACACCAGATTTAGAATTATATTATTCACCAACACTATATTTAATATTGGGTTTAGTGTGGGGTTAGAGTGTAACACCCTATTCGGAAAAGCATTCATTTATGGATCCAGGAGTCAAGGCTAGGGGCGTTTTGGTTTTTATGGGCTTTGAGGTTATTTGAGAAAGTTTCGGGTTGGGGTGTGTTGCTAGAAGCGTAGGGCTTCTCGCCACATTTTCATGGATATATAGTTCTTCAGAATCGAGCTCAGAACGAAGAAGTGGCGATACTTTGAAAATGTTGCCAATAATAGTCCCTAATAAGGAATTGTGACAAGGTGGTCCTATGCATGCATGTAATGCATGTGTGTGAAGTAGCTGGGTACGCCCAATGTAAGTTGGGTTACGCCCATCATAGAAGGGGAAGGGGACGCGGGTGCGGAGAGGCGTACGCCCAACATACGTGTAGGTACGCCCAACGTACGCTTAGACTCACTAAACCCTAATTTTTAGGGTATGTCACTATATAAGGAATAGAATGCCCTAGATATCAGCCTCCCTCTCATCCTAAGACAACTACCACAAAATCCTAATCCTCCCTTAAGTGTTCTTGAAGCTTTGGTGGCCATTAGTGAGCATCTTGGTGTTATAGGACCATTTTCCAAGCAAAAAAGAAGAAAGAAAAGTGGTGGATCAAAGAAGGAGTTGTAGATCTAGGACTTTTGCCTCTTTCCAGACCTTTTCAAGGTATAAAGTCTTGAGCTTGAAGATTATTCTCTTGAATCTCCCATAGGATGAGTTTTTGGACCTTTATGGCTTAACATGTTTTGTTAGGCCTTGAGTTTCCATTCTCTGTTGTAAATGAGTCCCCAAGGTAGAAAGTTGCAATCTTGTGTGTCTTAATGGGTTCATGCATGAGATCTAGTTATTCTCATGAAAGTATATTATCAAATTTCAAGTTTGGGCCTTTTTGGTGGGTTGCAAGTCACCAAGTAGCCAACTTTATGGATTAAGACATCAATAAGGACCTGGATCTGAGTTTGTAGCCCCTGGAGTGGAGGAATAAGCACTTAATGGAAAAAGGACTTAGCAGGAGGGTTACGTTGAGCGTACGTGTAGGTACGCCAGCGTACTCACCTTTGTGCATGTACGCTAAGCGTACATTGGAGTACGCCCCGCATAATGCTGCCAGTTGGGTTTCAAGCCATTGAGCCTCGGTGTGGGCTGTGCTTTGGACTATAGGTCTTTGGGCCTTAGTGGGCCATCGGAGTCAGTGATTATGGGCCAAGTATATGTGTTGGGCTTAGGGTAAGGCCTAATAAAGGGATTGGGCCCAATATAGCAAATTGGGCCATTAATGGGCCATAGTTGTGGACCATTATGGGATAGGTGTAAAATGGTCATTTTACCCTGAGAGTGGCTATGATATTGGGCTAAGTGATATCGTGATCTTGGTAGCTCGGGGAGCCGATGAAGCAGCAATCGGGGAAGTTCCAGTTAACAGCAGAGGGTTATCAGCAAAGTTCAACATTGCAAGTGAGTTTTCCCTTTTACGTGGATGGGTCTACGACTACAATGTCGGGCCATGTAGTTATGAGTAGGAAGACCCCGGGGTTAGCCCTAGGCACTGTATGCTAGTATGATAATCAGGAACAAGGTCCAATGTTAGTGGGCGGGTGCCCAAGGAATGGTTTATATGATAGTTTATACTTGTTGTCTGTGTGATACATGTATGTGCCTGGTAGGCGAGGCCTTAGAACAGGAATCTAGTAGTATATGTTCAGTTTCTGTGTTATGATATGATTGTATGTTAGTATATGTTAGCGGGCGGGGCCAAGAGACAAGCGGGGCCTAAGAGAAACAGATATGTACACCGAGCGGGGCTCGAAGCCAGGTGAGGCCTGTTGTAGCGGGCGTGGACCAATGCTTGCAATATGTGATTATGTATGGTATGTGGTAGATTGGGGAACTCACTAAGCTTTATGCTTACCATTTTGAGTTTTTGTTTCAGGTACTTCCGGTAGCGGAGGGAAGAGCTCGAGATGATCGCATGGCACACACCATAGTTAGTTAGCCTGAGATGTTTACTCTAATAATAAGAACCTGTTTTGAATTGATACTCCGAATTGATGTTATGACTTATGATATGGTTTTATAAATATGGTTTTAGTAATGTTTTTAAAGGAAATTTTTAGTCATGATTTTTGGGTCGTTACATAGAGCAACCTAGAACATCCACAATCCATTAAACTCTAAGGAGTTCAATGGATTGCCACATCCCTGCCACATCAACATTTCACTTTTATTCAATTATACTCTTTAACATCCACACTCCATTAAAACCTACAAATTTTAATGTATTTCTATATTTGGTTTGAAATTTAAAACTCAATGATCATGCAACTCTCTCAATCAACTCTCATCCATGTCATCACTCACACTCCATTAAACTTCTATTTAATCATAGTCATCATCTATTCAACTCTTATTAAACCCTCATTGTGGATGCTCTTAGTGTAAAAGTTGAGCTTTAGTGTGGGGTTGACGATGCTCTAACATTAGTTTATTTGTTGCTTTAATGAACGATGGGTTATAATTTTTCGCAAAATAAAGTTATTTCTTTTTATAAAAAATGGAACCTTTAATTTAAATGTGATATTAAAGAATCATATAAATATGATAACAATTTTTTAGCTACTATTACCTATTACATTGTTGACTTGTACACATAAATAAGAGACATATTTCTAAACCCCATAAGGATAATAGTTAAGAATTACATGATTATGAATATTACAATAAATTCATATCTAGATTACTTTGTAAAATGACAAATGAACACTCTTTGGAAAGGATAATAGGGTTCAAGTAATTTCACAACAAGTAGAAAATAAGTCAAGAGACACAATTAATGTCATTTGATCGAATTAAGATGGAAAATATCTAAGTTAAGATATGAAGGACTGACCATCTTAAAATTTTAGAAAACTCTCACAAATGAACTCCACCCGGAACACCATAATGGAATGATGTGTCTGATTGGAGAAAATGAAGCCTATCATATGTGTTGCATCCCTTGATGAGTCACAATGATTTTCTAATTTCCTTTTATGGTTATAAACTTAAAGTGATGAACTCACATTAAATAACATGCCAAAAAAGTGTTAAAAAGATATTATATAAGATGTGGACTAAGATGAGTGCCAACTTGTCATATATTAGTATATAAGGATATCATGTTTATATTAGAAATTAATGCTCGAACAAGAAAGGGTCCAAATATGAAAATTTTATATTTGTTAAATATGATAAGGAAACTAAGACATATAACTTCTATAATCCATTTAAGAACAAATGTTTTGTAGCTTATAATGTAATTTTCGTAGAGAAAATGTTTAGTGCTCGAAAAGAAAATAAGTTATAACACCTACTAAAATGCCCTATGTAGACGTAGAAGACGAGATTTAAAATGGTTTTAATGATGGAAGAATGATGTGTAACTACCTGAAAGGTGTTTTTTTTAACTTCAATGCCATTTTTATTTATTGATTACGATTAGGTTTGTAAAAATTTCCCCTAGTGGGTTTATTATGACAAAATGGATAATAAAATATGATCTAATACAATTATAGACTAACAATTATCTTATTTTATTCAGATTCTGACATAATGATGGTAGTTATTGGGCTTAATTTGAAGTTAATTCCTTATTCTTTTGTAATTCCATAAGAGCGGTCGAATATATAGGAGAATGAGAAAAGGAGAAACATATAGGGCTTGTGAAGAATGAAATACCTTAGGAGGGGTGTAATATACAAATGCATATTTTTATGATGTTTTCCTTATTAAAACATTATTCATGTAAAATGATGTTTTAATTATTTCTAAATAAGATATGAGTTTTAAGGTAATTTTATTTAATTTGATCTTAAATGAATCCCAACCCTTCTTTTGCTTATTAGGTTTTTAAGCCAAACATGCTATTTTGATATTAGTTTGTAGTCCTAAGAAATAAATTTTATGAACTAATTAATAAGGAAATAGAGATGTGAAGAGAGTTTTAAAGTTGTTACATATACTATCTTTGTGAATTATTTGAACTAGACTTATGTTCTTTGTACATTCTTAGTCCTAAGAAATAAACATCCATAGGAAATACACTATTTATCTTTGTTGGTTAATTAGGTCCTAAAAACTGAAATTCTCTATAAAGATGTTTCAAACATATTATTTTTTACAAAGTTGGTTGTTATTACCAATGACCAGAAGTGAAGGGTTTCTCAAGAGTCATATGGATCTTTAAAAGGCTTAAGGACCATGATATGTCAAACCTTTGGTTCAGAAATAACCAAAATAAGAAGATCAAAACACAATATCAACACACGAAAGCCTTAATTGTTTGATAGTATTCATTAGGAGCTCAAGAAATACATACTACCTCCGTCCCAAATTAATAGTCCACTTTTGACTTTTAAAGCCTTTTTTTCTTAAATTTTGACCTTAAATATTTATGTGTTTGATAGATAATACTTGATGCAAAATATATGAATGGATTGTATTTTAAATATTTTTTCATTGTTATAAGTTTTATCAAGTAATATACAACACAAATAAAAATAGTTAAGGTCAAAGTTGAAGAAAAAAGACTTCAAAAATAAAAAGTGAACTATCAATTTGGGACGGAGGGAGTATTTATAATGAATAATATGATTGAACTAAGGTTTTTCTAAATGAGTTAATAGTATCAAATAGCCATAATAGAGCTTGATTATGAGAAATGGCTCGAGGCAATGAAATACAAGATATATCCAGTGTACAAATATCATGTTTAAGACATGGATGGTGTACCAAAATATAGTAAGACTATCATGCTTAGATAATATGTAACATCAGGCGCAAATTAGTGTTTAAGATTAATACTTTCATTTATGGGAAGATATAGATATATAAAGAAACACTAGTCAAAACATATATTGAGATGTGTTTCTCAATGGAAGATCTAGGAGAAGCAATCTTTTATTTGTGGAGTCATTCTCTATAGAGACCAATGTAATTGATATGATTTGTTGATAATAATATGTCAATAAAGTTTTGAAAAGGTTTCAAACTGAAAACTCCAGGTGAAGAAGAATTAGTGCAATGATTGCTACATATGTATATTGTTCCATATCGTTTAAATGTTGGACGTATCATGTTATATATTGACCTAATGTTTTATATTACCTAATCATAAAAAGTATAGACCACGTAAATCAGACGAAAATCCCTAAATGGGAGTGAAAAATGATTTAAAGTACTTGAGAATAACTAAGGGCATATGCCATGCATATACAGATGTTGGCAATGAGTCCAATGTAAATGATTACTCAGTTGTGAGCTTTCAAATTAACAGAGATTATTTCAAGTCTCAATAAAGCTTTATGTTTTTGTCTTATAATATGAAAATGTACAAATTAAAGTACATATGTTGTTGTAATTAGAGAAGGAGAGCAGATATGAACATGTGATGTAGTAAAGGAAGTTGTTTTAATTAGAAACATCATTACTGAGCACATATTTATTGCTAATACCTCCATTCTAATCACATATTGTGACACTACTAAGACAATTTCCTAGAAAAAGGAACTCATGTCATGTTTGAAGTCCAAACATTTATTCTAAAAATTTATCTCATGCATTAAAAATTGATAAATATGATGTTACAAAATGCAAAGATCACACTAAAGACAACGATGGTAATCTGCTGACTAAGCCCTTTTTAGGTTGTACATGAGTATCCTTCAAAAATATAGGGATGAGATTCTTTGCCAAGTAGAATCGCTATGTGAATTTGAATTAAATATAACATTAAATATGTTTTGATTTAAGAATACATGCAAGTTTATAGTTGTTCTATTGATGTACTTTGTTTATGTGTTGAAGTGTCCAAACACTATTAATATTATTCTAAAACTATCAATAGTCGTCCATTTTCATCAGAAGTGAAATAAAGTAAGGCTATTATGAAATATTGGTTTTTATTTATTAGTTAAATATAGGTAAAGGCTTGTATAAAGTTCACATGCATGTGCTAAGAAGAAAATATTGGATAAAATCGTTAAAACATTTCATGAATTGGCGTCACAAGTGATCTTCAACAAGTTAAATTATGTTTTTCGTTTACTTGATATGTTTTTTTCTAATACATATTGTCCCACCTTCAGAAGAGATATATGTAGGGACATTAATGATTGAACTTAGTAAATGCATGGTCCCACTTAAGTGTATTTTTGTGCTTAATGACACTTATTAGGAGCTAGTAGTTGATAGTTCAATCTAGATAACGGAAAAATCTATAAGTATTAAACGGGTGATCGGGTATGTGACTTGTACTCAGTAGGTAGACATCTCAATACATAAGTAAACATAATATACCAAGTTGTCATCATATTGAAAATGTTGAGGTATGAAAAGCATTGTATGGTGACCAGGGGTGTCCTATTGATTTTGAAGACTTTGTGTGAAAAATAAAATGGATCAATATGTATATATAATTATACATGTATGTAAAAAACATTATAGGCCCCTTGGGGCTTGTGTAGGTGTCGGTTGCCCACCTCGCACCTAGTCATGCTAAGCCATGATGATGACACATCCTTCATAGGTAGGGATGACAACGGGGCCAAACATGGAAAAGATAGCCACCCTCGCACCCAAATTTTCATGTTCCTCCAACCCCAAATTCCCCCATTTCCATGCCCCCGAATTTCAAGACCACCTCGATCCCATCCATGTTCCCCCGTTATGACTGAAATCTCTTGTTTAACCTTATTTACCGTATTTTTAACTTGTTTATTTCGTTTTGCCTTACATGTTATACTACTTATTCAAATACAAAGCATATATTACACAATGTGTTAGAGATACAAGATGTTTTGATTGCATGGATCCCACTGAGAGTCGTAATACTCTTTCAAATTCCCCTTAAACCCCACCAAGGGTTGCCACCCCTTAGACCCCGCTACCAGGGGCGCTACCTCGAACCCTCGTGGTTCAGGAGTTTCACCCTTAAATAATAGTGTACTTTAAATCAAGACAAAGTCAAACAAGTGTGCACTCCACACCACCTTACTTGTTCACTATTTGTAAAGATCCATTAGTCAACAAGTTAAGTTCATCCTATTGCACTTAAATGATATATGTGACACTAATCACCAACATACCGACTATTTTAAGTTCAATATTTATTTATATATAAAATACTTTAATACAGGGCAATTATTTTTGGGCACCCACAGGGTATTTGGGACGAAACTCTTTCCACCGAAACCAAAAACATTATAAAAATACCCCATGTACAGAAACGAGCTCTTGCAGGGTTGGGCTCCTACAAGGGTTTTTGACATTTCTGTTCATATGGAGTAATTAAAAATAGTTTTTTTTTTAACGTTTATAAGATAAAAACCCTTTCTACCACAATTTATTTATTTATTTATTCTCACTTTCAAGTATCAAATGTTTTCCAACATATTTGTAAATATCATCAATATCAAAGACAAAACAACAAGTATTGTCTAACTATTTCCAAGACTATACGACTATTATCCTTTCATTCTTGTCATGTACCTCACTTCTCACGATCATACCATCTACACATATTGTATATTCGCTTCTGTATTCAACATAAATATTTGTGTAAAACTTATATATCTTGAATGTTATATGGAATCAATTTAGGTAGATAATCCATAATCCGAAGCACTTCTTTTTGCAAATATTCACTAATAATGTTCTTTAATGATAACAAAATAATCGGTAAATTTTTCACAAAGTTTCTATGCATTGTATATTATTGATTATATTATTTTTGTCTACAATTTTTGTAAATATATTATCCTTCAAAATAATTAATATATAATTAATTAACATCAAATATTTTTCTTAACTTTTTTTTTAGTCAACATTACATTTATTATAGAATATATATATATAATAAATCTCAATATTTAACTATATAATTACAAAAATGTTCCACCAAACTTAATTAATTACTTAGCCATTAGAGATTATAAAAATGTAACATGAGAAGGAAAAAGCAACATCTCAAACAGATTATGGCTAAGAAGATGAAAAATGCATACGAGTTGACTCTTAATCATGACAACACTTTGAGTCCAACAATGAAATCCCAACCAATCATGTTTTCGGGTCAAACTAGCAATGTTGGTGCAATGCCCATGGCTGCTAGGAGCAGCAGTGCTGCTCTTGATGCAGCCATCGAACATGAAATACGGATGGGTACATTAGACCCCAACATGGACAAGAAAGCCATGAGAAGGTAAATAAGAATATCGTAATCAATCGTTATATCTTAATTAATTACAATAAACCAACTTTGTGAAATTTAAATTGCGTCTAATGTCATTATGTCAATGTCATGATCTACGTAGGATCATCTCAAATCGTTATGCTGCAAAGAAGTCTCATGACAAAATGATTAACAGAATGAATGAATTAGAGAAAAATCGAAAAGATTTGGAGGTATGCATCTTGCTTAGTTATTCATTTTATATATATCGTTATGTTTTTTTTGCATCTTATACAGGTTTAATAAATTTCAACCATTTATTTCCTTTTGAATTTTGTACATTTTGATATATACATTTAATAGCATTCTATTTTTAAACCATTATTAATTTTAGGTAGTAGAATTCTATTATTTATTTATTAGTTGATCTATTTAAATATGTATAAAATAAAATCTAATATAATTTATAGAAATTTATTTCATTAAAAACTAATTTTCAAAACTTTCAAAAAGAATATATAACATGTTAATCACATTGTTGCTTTACACCTATTTTTCGAGGGTGTTTAGGATTCATCTAAAAACAACTTATTGGTTTATTAAGTTTTTGAAAAGTCAATAATTTTAAAAAAAAATGTTTGATAATATGAAAATAACTTTTAAAATAATTTCACATCAACCCTTTAAAAATGAAATGAGATTTCAATAAGTGGGGATTTCCAATTTTTCAAAACTCATTATAATTATTTGGGTTGTAAAAGACAACTACCTCTTAAAACATGTATAAGCTAAAACACATATTTAAAAAAAAAATTATTGACACCATAAAAAGTTAATTCAAATATTATTTTAAAAAACTTTTTTTCTCACCCTATAAACTAGTAAGTCATTTGATCTAAAAGTCCTTCTGAAGTTCAAAATAAAATCTCAAACATCTTTTTCAAATACATGTATTGTAATATTTATATTTATTTAGTTTTTAATTTCATTTAATGTTATTTCGGAAATATTAGATATTTTTAGAAATACCAAATTACATGGAGGTGATTTTAAAAGATATATGTTTAAGGTAGATAATAAATAAATTATTTTAAATTTCTAAAAAAAGCTTTTGCAGAAGTTAATTATTTGAAAAATGGATTTTAACAATAAACTTTGCTAAATAAATATTAGTGGAAAGCTATATGAGAAAGTTAAGAAGTCTTTGAAAAATTAACCACAAAGACTTGTATATATTAAATGAGGTATCCTTACTAATTAATTACTTTCAAAACTATGTTTTACTAATTACTACCGTTACAGAAAACTATAGCTACCCTCCAACCTCAGATAGAACATGAAAGTCAACTTCTATCCCATTTGAGGATTGAGAACAAAATGTTGGCCCAGCAATTGCATTTTCATATTGATTTAAGTCATAAGAAAGAAGGTATTCATATCATTTAGATATATTTATTTTATTTATCACAACGTAATTTTTGTAATACATCGACATTATTATTAAGTTCCTTTATTTATGTAATTAATTAGCCCAAATTGCTGAGAAAACAAAGGAGAGACAATGGTTGAGGGGATTACTCGACATGCAAGTGCAGCAACAACCTGGCAATGGAGGAACTGATGTGTTTGACCTTCAAGATTTTGACCCTAATAATTTCCCATATGTTTCCAAACCTCAACCGTATTAGTATTAGAGTTAGCTATTTTGGGTCCTATCCAAATATATTTGATGTTAATGTATCTACTGGATTTAAGAACTTATTTTTATTACTATATATATTATTAGTATTACCATATATTAATTTTATAATTGATGTTATGCACAATTTAAGAATGAACGCGCTACAGTTCAATGCAGTTTCTGATCAAAATCAAATCAAAAACTGAAAATTTCGGTTTTTATATTATCAAAACCGAAAACCAAACCAATCCAATCGGTTTCAGTTTTCAGTTGTAACTAATCCACTGGACAAAAGTAGTGATTTCGTTGAGGCTGTTTTGATGCTTTATTTGTTTATCCTAGCCATTGATTAATTACCAAGTGAACCATCGAACTCAAAATTGTTAAAAATAGATATTTACATGTGTACATGAATCGCAGCTCTTAACCAAGAAAATTTAAACTCAATTTCTAATCTTAACTTTAGATTTTCAAAATTATAATGGGGAATTTTTCAAACTTTGAAAAACAACATAGTGGTCTTAGTTACAAAACCGCAAAAATTTAATTAATATGTGTTCAAATACTGTTATAAAAAATTTCTAGGTTTACTAATGAGATTTGTGTTATTATGTGTTCAAATACTGTTTTAGTGTATCCTGCTTTGATATGTGAGGCTGATTTTCTTCTTTTCTTTTTTCTTAATAAAATTTGTTGGTTGAAAAAAAAATTAATTCGTCATATATATATATATATATATATATATATATATATATATATATATATATATATATATATATATATATATATATATATATATATATATATATATATATATATATATATATATATATATATATATATATATATATAACGAATTAATAAAATTACATAAATAACCCTTATCGTTTTCCATATTCACATGTTTAGTCCATAACTTTTTCTTGTTGATGAAAAGTTTCAATTTCTTGTGTGGTTGGTCGTTTGATCATGTAAATAACTTTGATACATTATAATATATTTTATATTTGTTGATTAATTATTATTTAAATAAAATAAAATAACTTCGCACTCACTTCCCTCCCATTTTACCTCGTTGACGTCTCATTCCGTTACCTGTAAACACTCTGTTGTCATTTCTTTTATTCCCATCGACCACAATTAACATTAGGATGTGGCTAAATTGACACCCCTTAGACATCCTATAAACATTTTTATTAAAAGTAACTTATAATAAACTATTTATAATTTACTTTTTCAAAAAACAATGCAAATTCAATAAATAAAAAAACTTTAAAAATCAAATAGGATGTCTAAATGGAAAAACGAAATGTCTTTTTAGCCAATCCTTTACGTTAATATCTCACCTCTATTTTCCAACACCATTAGAATTTTCATGAAACTTAATAAGTATTCCAACTTTTACATCACACTAATCGATTACAAAAGTGAATTACAAAATGACTGTGACATTTAGATGCTTAACATGTAAACGCTTAGACAACATTTTCATCACAATATTCAATTTTCCGCCAAACCAATTGCATTGAAAGACACTTGCAAAAGATTCAGTAAATGATTTCCCAGATCAACAAAACTTGTTTTCATTATTTTTACAATTAATCTATGCTAATTATTTTTTACCATGTTCATCCATAATTGAAGTACTATAAAAGCTTTCACTTTCTAAATCCATCTAACACATTAAAACACATACATACATAAATAAAGATGAATATTTAGACGTAGACATGTTATCGGTGATTCTGTTGATTAACTTAGAAACAAGTGTAGAAGATGAGCATGTTGCCTCCGTTATTACCACTATTTTTACTGTCGCCGAAGGAAGATATGGTGGCACGACGAAGCATCACGGACCAACAAACGCATCAGTTGAGCCACGAGGTATGGAGAGAAAGAGATGGACAAATTGGCAAGACGAATGCGTCAAGTCGACGGATTCCGCCAATTATTCAACATTTTTCAAAACCAAGATGATCATTAGTCTTCAAAAACAACGACAATGTCATATCTAGGCTCAAAAAAATCCAAAAAAAAAAATTGACGATTTATATATATATATATATATATATATATATATATATATATATATATATATATATATATATATTCAATATTTATCAAAATAAACACAACAATAAGACTCTAAAAAACGTTTAAAAGAATTGTAACTTGAAAACGTCAAAATAACACAGAAGCATGCATGCATATTTAGATGTGTACGTATATATATATATATATATACACACACACACACACATTGTAATCGTCTAAAGTTATTAAAATTCAACTCTTAACTTGATTTACTTCCAAAAATTTGTAAAATTTCGCCATTATCTTCCTTTTACGTCAATTTTTTTTTGCCAAACACCTAGTAGGCTATTTGTATAAAATATATATATATATATATATATATATATATATATATATATATATATATATATATATATATATATATATATATATATATATATTATACTAATAAAGGTTTAAAATTATATCTAAAAGAATAACAACTAATTCGAACCAAACATAAATTTATTGGATATTCGTAAAATGTATTATAATTTAGCATTGTGTAATAAAAATAACTTCAAGTAAGATATATATTTTTTGGCATTTATTATCACATTTAATACAATGAATACATTTCATATATAAATTAGCTTTTTATGAAAATTGAAAAAAAAACAATAAATTGACGCGTTGTTTTAATTTAATTCAAAAATACTATAAATTGTCATATGTCATATTAAATAAGAATATGACAAATGGTAATAACATTTTTATTTATTTGGATAGATGTTTAATTTCTATTGTATTAAGAATAAAATTAGCTATGGAGTTATAATCCAACCTAACATAAATGATTTCTTGCAGTCTCTATATTAAAGAACTAGTTTATAACCCGTGAGAACCACGGTTATAAAATTAATTAAACTTTCATATCAAAAAATCAAAATTATTAATTAATTATTTTAAATAAACTATTACTTAAGAGATATTTTTTTTAGTTATATAAAATCATAATCGTTGATTTAAATAAATAAGTGGAGATATATTATCTTATAATATGTATTAATTTTATTTTATTTTTCAATATAATGTTATTAATTTAATATAATTAAAGTGAGAACATTTGAAATTTAAATTTAAAATGAAGAATCAATTATTAATTTAATGTAAGTAGAGTGGAAAATTTTAAAATTTGAAATTTGAAAAAGATAATCAATTATTAATTTAATGTAATTAGAGTGGAAATTTAAAATTTGAAATGGATAATTAATGGTTTATTTAATGAGGAGTTCTAATTATATGACATTTGTCAATAGAAAATTAAACTTATTCTTTTATTAGAATAGGGAGACTAGGTGTGAAA
The DNA here is from genome assembly GCF_051521515.1 of Lactuca serriola. NCBI lineage: Eukaryota > Viridiplantae > Streptophyta > Magnoliopsida > Asterales > Asteraceae > Lactuca > Lactuca serriola. The sequence goes on along the minus strand of NC_136416.1, from coordinate 20,439,145 downwards.
CCTATGTATTACATGTGTTTATTTAAAAAAAATTAAATATGAAATTATAACAATTTGAGAAGTTTGAATTTATAAAAAAAATTAGAAAAAATTTGAATTGTTAAAATTAATGAGACTTTAATACAGTGAATACATTACATATATAAACTCTTCTAATAAATATCTTACACACACACACACAAACACACACACACACACACATATATATATATATATATATATATATATATGTAGGTTCAAATGTTTCTCACATCTATTGTGTGCTAGAATGCACCAATAAGATTTTAGTATTAGTTATATGTATATTAAATCCTATCTATACTTATAACTCATTTTTATGGAAACCAATTAAGTTCGTCATTAATGTCAACAATAATATTCTTTCAGAATGAATTCATATCTAGAAGAATGAGAGTGTATTCCAGCAGAATAAAAGTGTATTCTAGTAAAATACACTCTTGTTCTTCATATTCCATTCAACTTTATTGTATTTTAAGTGAGTGAGTTCTAAAACAAAATACGAACTCATATATAAAACCTAGATACGAATTCATTCTGAAATAATGTTATTGGTTAAATTAATGACGGATTTAATTAGTTTCCATAAAAAGAGAATTATAATTATGGATATCATTTAATATACATATAATTATTTCTATCATAGTTTTTCATTTATTTAACTATTTAATTATTTCTATAATAGTTTTTCATTTATTAAATGTTTATATACTAATTTTTAGTGATAATCTTAATTTAACATATTTCCTATTCGACTATAATATGTTTAAAGACTATTAATTAAATGAGGAGGTTGTATGAACATTTTAGATAAATAAGGATCAAAGTTAAATTTATAAAAAAAAGATATGGAAAAAGCTTAACCATTGGAGAGCTCATTTAATTAGAGGTCAAAGATATTAGATTAATGATGTGACAAAAATATTAAGTGATACGCTAGGTTAACCATTAGAGATGATTAAGTTAAATGTATTTTAAGGTCTTATGATTTAAATATATAGTCAAATGAACTATTTGGTTATTTTTTAATTTAATGTATTTTAGTGAAACAACCCAAAAATACGACCCAAAAATTTCAACTTTTATCATAACAAAAACATGAAACCAAGTATCACATAACAAAATCATACGTTGCGTGTTTCAAAAACCATGATAAAATACTGAGAGAAAGAAAACTGTATCACAACTGTATCCAAACATATCAACTAACGGAATCAACTCCCGGGACAAAAACTGAAGCTGTGGTGTGTGCGATGCCATCATCCCGAGCTCTTCCCTTTGCTTGCGGAAGTACCTGAAACCAAAGCTGAAACTGTAAGCACGAAGCTTAGTGAGCTCCCCCAAACTATCACATACCATACAATACATATAAAGCACATACTGGGCCTTGCCCACTGCATCGGACCGAAGTCCGGAACTAGCTGTATCGGACCGAAGTCCGGAACTGACTGCATCGGACCGAAGTCCGGAACTGACTCGGACCTTGTCCCCTGCATCGGACCGAAGTCCAGAACTGACTGATCATGGCATAGCATAACACATATCAACTAATATAGACACATATACTGCATACTGCATCGGACTGAAGTCCGGAACATATAACACACAAACACGCTTGAATCACATAGACATCAAGCATACTAAACTACTGCTTCGGACTGAAGTCCGGAACTACTACTAACTAAACGGGCCGGCATTGTGGCCGTAGACCCGTTCCTATTGGAAGGAAACTCACCTCGTGAATCGCCTGCTGTGTGAATGGCTCTGGAAGCTAACTGCTGCTGCTCCGGTATCTCCCCGGCTACAAATCCATAAACACACTCACTCAAATGCTAATCACTGCACTAGGGTAAAATGACTCTTTTACCCTTGGTCAAAGTCAACCCTCCCGGTCAAAGTCAACCCACAGTTGACCTGACTCGCCGAGTTGGGCCGCCAACTCGCCGAGTCTCTAGTCTCACTTCTCAACCCTACTCGTGGCTACTCGTCGAGTATGGCATCGACTCGATGAGTACCCTCTCGATCCAAGAACTCAGACAATCTGCATCCGACTCGCCGAGTCATATGAACAACTCGACGAGTTGTTCTTGAGCTAAGAAGATTGCCTTGGACTCGCCGAGTTGTATGAACAACTCATCGAGTCCTTCCATTACTGAGTCTGCCCTCCAACTCACTGAGTCCACTCTACTACTCACAGGCTCCCACTCGACATCACTCAAAAAGGGGAAAAACGGGACTCGCGACATGACTCGTCGAGTCGTTCTTCCGACTCACCGAGTCACATCCATGCAGCTACTCTAAACTCGATTATGCTTGAATCCAGCGTCTAAAACTTATAGATCTGGGCTTCCTTAGTTCGATTAGCACGTAAAGATTCTATCTTTACGTGCCCATAAGCATCCAAGAAGATAATAAGGCTCAAAAAGCATAATAAAGGCTAGATCTAGGGTTCTTATGCAAAGCATCTTCAAAAAGGCAATAGATCCGGGCTCTACAACTCCTAAATGAACAGATCTAGGGATAACTCGACCTATTAAGGCAGCCATACAACTATAAGGTTTGGAAAATACATCAAACTAGCCCTAGAAGTGTTCTAATGGAGGTCTAAAGCATAAAACAGAAGGAATCCGAGAAATACCTCAATGAACTTTGATTTTTCCCTTGGATCTTTGCTCTACACCTCTTCTCTTTGTTCCTTTCTTCTTCTTCTTCTTCAAGCCTTCAAAATTCACACAAAAACACTTAAAACAATCAAGGGATGGATTAGGGTTTTCTCATAGCTCTCTGAGGGTGAAGGAGGCGAGTTTGGGCACATAACCTTGCTTAAATAGTGAGCAACCCAGGGATTTAGGGTTTCTTCCTGGCAGGCAGACTCGCCGAGTCCCGAATATGGACTCGCCGAGTCGCCGACTAACACGTGCTCGAAATCCCGCCCCTACTCGACGAGTCGGGCTATAGACTCGCCGAGTCCCTCTTGAAAACTTCTAAATAAATGCCACGGAAGCAACATACCAGAGACGGGGCGTTACAATTCTCCCCCACTTGTCTCAGACTTCGTCCTCGAAGTCTGCTACGGCTGAATCTGCAAATAACTCCGGGTAGTGCTCTCTCATTTCTTCCTCAGCCTCCCACGTCCACTCAGACCCCTTCCGGTGCTGCCATTGCACCTTCACTAACTGAATTGCCTTGTTCCTCAAGGTCTTTGTCTTCAGGTCCAGAATCGCGACCGGCCTCTCAATATAATTCAGGCTGCTATCAACCTGAATATCCTCTAAGGGAACAACTGCTGACTCATCCACCAAACACTTCCTCAACTGAGACACATGGAAAGTGTTGTGGATCTGGCTAAGCTCTACAGGAAGATCCAACTGATAAGCAACCCGACCCACTCGGGCCAAAACCCTGAAAGGACCAATGAACCTGGGGCCCAGCTTGCCCCTCTTCCGAAACCTGATGACACCCTTCCAGGGTGAGACCTTCAGAAGGACCATATCGCCCACCCGGAACTCCAAGTCTGAACGCCTCCTGTCGGCGTAGCTCTTCTGCCGACTCTGCACAGTCTACAGTCTACTACGGACCTGCTGAATCAACTCGGTCGTCTTGAGCACCACCTCTGTGCTCCCAACGACCCGCTGACCGACCTCGCCCCAACAAATCGGGGTCCTACACTTCCTCCCATAAAGCATCTCAAAGGGAGGTCGATCAATGCTCGCATGATAACTGTTGTTATACGAAAATTCCGCTAATGGAAGATACGTATCCCAACTGCCACCGAAGTCTAGAACACATGCCCTGAGCATGTCCTCGAGAGTCTGAATCGTCCTCTCACTCTGCCCGTCCATCTGAGGGTGGAAAGCGGTGCTGAAATGGAGACGAGTACCCATCTCGTCGTGAAACCGTTTCCAGAATCTGGATGTAAAACGGACGTCTCGGTCTGACACCACCGATACCGGCACTCCATGACGTGCCACGATCTCACGCACATAGATGTCGGCTAACTTTTCTGCTGATCTACTCTCCTGGATCAGGATAAAATAAGCACTCTTCGTCAACCGATCCACTACTACCCATATCGAATCTACTCCTCGCGCGGTCCTGTGAAGCTTGGTGATAAAATCCATGGTGATGTCCTCCCATTTCCACACGGGAATATCTAACGGCTGCATCTTGCCGTGAGGCCTCTGGTGCTCCGCCTTGACCTTCCTACAAGTCAGGCATCTCTCAACATACCAAGCGACATCCCGCTTCATGCAGGGCCACCAATAATCGGGTCGAAGATCTCTATACATCTTCGTCGCCCCTAGGTGGATAGAAAATGAGACTTATGAGCCTCATCCATTAACACCTGCCGTACCCCACCCCAGTACGGTACCCACACTCTCCCATGAAGTGTCAGCAATCCCCGAATGTCATAATCAAACGAAGCTACTCGGCCCACTATCCTCTCACACTTTTGCCTCTCCTCCTTGAGGCCCTCAACCTGAGCCTCCCTGATCCGTTCCAACAACGGAGTGATCACTGTCATCCTCAAACACAAATCTCTGATAGGGGCTACCGACACCTTGCTGCTTAGGGCGTCGGCCACCATGTTGGCCTTCCCTGGATGGTAAAGGATCTCACAATCATAATCCTTTAGCACATCCAACCACCTCCTCTGTCTCATGTTCAGACTCGGCTGATCCATAAGGTACCTCAAACTCTTGTGATCCGTGTAGATAGTACAACGGACCCCATAAAGATAATGTCTCCAAATCTTGAGGGCAAACACAACCGCCCTCAGCTCTAAATCATGGGTAGGATAATTAGCCTCGTGAGGCTTCAACTGCCTCGAGGCGTAAGCTATCACATGGCCTCGCTGCATCAACACTGCTCCCATACCTGTGATTGAGGCATCACAGTAGACTACGAAGTCCTCTACTCCCTCTGGCAAGGTAAGGATTGGAGCCTCGCACAATCTCTGCCTGAGGGTCTCGAACGCTGCCTGTTACTCAGGCCCCCAACGAAATACCACCGACTTCTTGGTCAGTCGGGTGAGCGGCACTGCTATCTTGGAGAAATCCTGAATGAACCTCCGGTAATACCCTGCCAACCCTAGGAAGCTCCGAATCTCAGATGGAGACTTTGGGACCTCCCACTGCATCACGGCCTCTATCTTGGCCGGATCCACCAAAATACCCTTCTGGTTGACGAGGTGACCAAGGAACCGCACCTCGCGCAACCAGAACTCACACTTGGAGAACTTTGCGAAAAGTCTCTCCCTCCTCAAAACTTCCAGCACCTCCCTCAGGTGCTCCTCGTGCTGCTCCTGCGTCTTGGAATACACCAAGATATCATCTATGAATACTATCACTGACCGATCCAGCATTGGCCTGCACACGCGATTCATGAGATCCATGAACGCGGCTGGAGCATTGGTGAGCCCAAATGGCATCACCACAAACTCATAATGACCATACCTGGTCCTGAAAGCAGTCTTCTGCACATCCTCATCCTTAACCCGCATCTGATGATACCCGGAGCGTAGATCGATCTCGGAGAACTAAGACGCTCCCTGAAGCTGATCAAACAAATCATCTATCCTCGGAAGTGGGTAACGGTTCTTCACCGTTACCTTATTCAACTCCCGGTAATCTATACACATGCGATGCGACCCATCCTTCTTCCTCACAAACAGGATCGGCGCTCCCCAAGGCGAACTGCTCGGCCGAATGAAACCCTTGTCTAGCAGCTCATGCAGCTGCGTAGACAACTCCTGCATCTCAGGGGGAGCTAGGCGATACGACGCCTTGGCTATCGGAGCCGCACCAGGAATCAGGTCGATCTTAAACTCAACCTGCCTCTCAAGAGGTTTTCCCGGTAAATCCTCGGGAAATACATCCGGGAAGTCTCGCACTATCGGAACATCATCAATTGTCGTCTTGCCCTTCTCCCGGGCATCCAAGACATAAGCTACATAACCAGCACAACCCTGCTGAAAATAGCGCCTCGCCCTTGCGGCGGAACAAAAGGTCGGTCCGGGCTGTGGCCTCTCGCCCTGAATCACTAACTCTCCCCCACTGGGAGTGCGAACCCTCACTAGCTGAAGCTCACAATCAATCACCGCCCCATTGGGGCTCAGCCAATCCATGCCTACAATAACCTTATTCCCTTGCAGGGGAATAGGAACCAGGTCCACCGAAAACTGCTCGTCAAACAACTGAAGAGAACACCCTCTATGCACTCTAGCGACCCTCACGGTCCTGTCATCTGCTATCTCAACCTCTAGTGGACAATCCAGCTCCCCTGGAGCTCTACTAAATCTCTTGCTAAGCGCAAGCGATACAAATGATCGGGTAGCCCCCGAATCGAATCATACCATAGCAGAAATGTCGTTCACAGAGAACGACCCTATATAAAACGTATAATCATCAGCAACAAACAATCAATAATAATATAGAGATTAAGGGAAGATACATACCCGTCACCACATCAGGAGTCGCTCGCGCCTCCTCTGCTGTCATCTGAAACGCCCTACTCTTCGCCACTGGCGCCTCGGCTCGGCCCTGCCGGCCATCTGTAATCCTCAAAGTAGCAGGGGCAGGTGCAGCCACCTTCCCTACTGCAGCTAAACTCGGACACTGGGACTTTTTATGCCCCCTATGATTGCACTGAAAGCAAATCAGATCTGATGTTGCAAAGGCAGTAGCAGGGGCCGTACAATCCCTGCTCAAATGCCCAGTCCGACCCCATCGTGCAATCTCCCACACTTGCCACATCGACCGTGGCTCTGCTGACTCCTGGATCTGTGATCAGCAACCTTGGGCTTTTTGCCCGAACTGCCTGTACCCGAAACCACCTCCGGTTTCCTCTTCTTCTCCATCTCGAGATTAATATCCCTCTCCCGAGCCCTAGCAATCATGTCATCCAGTGTTTTACAGCTGGACCGGCTCACAAACTGACGGATATCGCTCCGCAACATCTCATGATAACGGGTCTTCTTCATCTCCCCATCGGCTGCATACTGAGGAACAAGAAGAGCCCTCTCCCTGAACTTGGCGGTGATCTCCGCCACGGTCTCTGTAGTCTGGGTGAGGTCCTGAAACTCTCTGGCTAACTGCTGCACCTCAATAACTGGTGCAAACTCCGCCCTGAACCTGGTAGAGAAATCAGCCCAGGTCATGGCATCCAATGCTGCATCATCTCCAATGGTATGTCCGACCTCCTCCCACCAATCCCGTGCCCTGTCCTTCAGAAGACAGGACGCCAATCTAACCTTGTCCCCCTCGGGACACCTGCTAGTGCGGAATGCGTTGGCCATATCCGCCAACCATCTAGTACTCGCTATGGGGTCCCGCGCCCCATGATAGTCTGGAGCTCCACATGCCCTGAACTCCCTGAATGTAAGTGTACGCGACCCCATCATGGCCGCCACCTCGGCACGGAAGGTGCCCAATCTCTCATCCATCAGCTCTAGGATACCCTCCTTGATCGAACCGAAGATCACAAGAGTCTGCTCTAAAATGATACGAGTAATCTCTGAAGAAAGAAACTCTCTGGTCTGCTCATCCATGCGCTCGTTCCTCGAGCCTGATCCTGATCCCTCCTAGATCCTTAGTCCTTTACTAGCATGTTGTTCTACTGAAACTGGAACAATTAATCATAATAATAAAACTTGTATTGGTAATTTGGGAGTACTTACTTGAGCTCGGCTGATCACATGCACCACACCCTTATCTTGTTTAAAAATTCTTTTCTTTCTAAGTGCTTTTCAAAATTTCATTCGAAAACATTTTTCTTTTTGAAAATCTTTTTATCTTTCCCTTAGTTAGAGTTCAGATGCACCCGGAGGTGTATCCGAATCCCTCAAACCAAGGCTCTGATACCAACTTGAAACAACCCAAAAATACGACCCAAAAATTTCAATTTTTATCATAACAAAAACATGAAACCAAGTATCACATAACAAAATCATACGTTGCGTGTTTCAAAAACCATGATAAAATACTAAGAGAAAGAAAACTGTATCACAACTGTATCCAAACATATCAACTAACGAAATCAACTCCCAGGACAAAAACTGAAGCTGTGGTGTGTGCGATGCCATCATCCCGAGCTCTTCCCTTTGCTTGCGGAAGTACCTGAAACCAAAGCTGAAACTGTAAGCATGAAGCTTAGTGAGCTCCCCCAAACTATCACATACCATACAATACATATAAAGCACATACTGGGCCTTGCCCACTGCATCGGACCGAAGTCCGGAACTAGCTACATCGGACCGAAGTTCGGAACTGATTGCATCGGACCGAAGTCCGGAACTGACTGCATCGGACCGAAGTCCGGAACTGACTCGGACCTTGTCCCCTGCATCGGACCGAAGTCCGGAACTGACTTATCATGGCATAGCATAACACATATCAACTAATATAGACACATATACTGCATACTGCATCGGACTGAAGTCCGGAACATATAACACACAAACACGTTTGAATCACATAGACATCAAGCATACTGAACTACTGCTTCGGACTGAAGTCCGGAACTACTACTAACTAAACGGGTCGGCATTGTGGCCGTAGACCCGTTCCTACTGGAAGGAAACTCACCTCGTGAACCGGCTGCTGTGTGAATGGCTCTGGAAGCTAACTGCTGCTGCTGCGGTATCTTTCCGGCTACAAATCCATAAACACACTCAATCAAATGCTAATCATTGCACTGGGGTAAAATGACTCTTTTACCCTTGGTCAAAGTCAACCCTCCCGGTCAAAGTCAACCCACAGTTGACCTGACTCGTCGATTTGGGCCGCCAACTCGCCGAGTCTCTAGTCTCACTTCTCAACCCTACTCGTGGCTACTCGTCGAGTATGGCATCGACTCGACGAGTACCCTCTCGATCCAAGAACTCAGAAAATCTGCATCCGACTCGCCGAGTCATATGAACAACTCGACGAGTTGTTCTTGAGCTAAGAAGATTGCCTTGGACTCGCCGAGTTGTATGAACAACTCGTCGAGTCCTTCCATTACTGAGTCTGCCCTCCAACTCACTGAGTCCACTCTACTACTCACAGGCTCCCACTCGACATCACTCAAAAAGGGGAAAAACGGGACTCGCGACATGACTCGCCGAGTCGTTCTTCCGACTCGCCGGGTCACATCCATGCAGCTACTCTAAACTCGATTATGCTTGAATCCAGCGTCTAAAACTTATAGATCTGGGCTTCCTTAGTTCGATTAGCACGTAAAGATTCTATCTTTACGTGCCCATAAGCGTCCAAGAAGATAATAAGGCTCAAAAAGCATAATAAAGGCTAGATCTAGGGTTCTTATGCAAAGCATCTTCAAAAAGGCAATAGATCCAGGCTCTACAACTCCTAAATGAACAGATCTAGGGATAACTCGACCTATTAAGGCATCCATACAACTATAAGGTTTGGAAAATACATCAAACTAGCCCTAGAAGTGTTCTAATGGAGGTCTAAAGCATAAAACAGAAGGAATCCGAGAAATACCTCAATGAACTCTGATTTTACCCTTGGATCTTTGCTCTACACCTCTTCTCTTTGTTCCTTTCTTCTTCTTCTTCTTCAAGCCTTCAAAATTCACACAAAAACACTTAAAACAATCAAGGGATGGATTAGGGTTTTCTCACAGCTCTCTGAGGGTGAAGGAGGCGAGTTTGGGGCACATAACATTGCTTAAATAGTGAGCAACCCGGGGATTTAGGGTTTCTTCCTGGCAGGCAGACTCGCCGAGTCCCGAATATGGACTCGCCGAGTCGCCGACTAACACGTGCTCGAAATCCCGCCCCTACTCGACGAGTCGGGCTATAGACTCGCCGAGTCCCTCTTGAAAACTTCTAAATAAATGTCACGGAAGCAACATACCAGAGACGGGGCGTTACATTTAGGTAATATACTCATTTAATTTTTTTTAGATAAAATTGCAAATTTAGCCAAATACATTAATTACTTTGTGTAAAATAGCAAAAAAAAAAAAAAAAAAAAAAAAAACTAAAATTGCATTTTTAGCCACTAAAATCGCAGATGGGTATAGTCCATCTACGATTTCGCCATGTCATTTGTACGTTCGCAAATGTTTTTTTTTGTTATATATATATATACCCACCCTTTTCTAGCCTAAAATCGCAGATGGACTTATGTCCATCTGTGATTTTCTCACTATTTACCAGCGATTTAGTGATTTTTTTGGTTTTTTTATTTTTATTTATTTTGACTACGAAATTGATAGGGTCTACGAAACAACCTTATTATATATAAACTTTTTCAAACAATTATCATTTTTGTTGTTATTTCTCTAAAAATTTGTTAAAATATATGTTATTGTTTTTATTTTTATTTTTATTTTTATCTTTATCGTGTAGAAAAAGAAAATTATAAGTTTTTTTGTAATTGCAAACAGCCAAGCAGTTGCGATGGTCAACAATCACAACCACAAAATGTTGTTTCCAGTCTCATCTCAGTTGAGTTATGACTCGTCGACCGACCTCACTCATTTTTTACTTAATTCTTAATTTAATTATTAGTTAAACCTTTCCCGTCGTTTAAAATTAATCTCTAGTGAATTGTTAATTTTTTTGCTAATCTGGACTATTATTTTGTGTTGGTTGAATATGTTATAAATATGATACCTAATAATAATTTATTAGTTTTTAATTGTAATTTATAGAAAAAAGGGAAGGAAGTTGCATTCACTTTAAGTGATATTGCCCGCAGTAGAAATAAAATGTACAATCTAATTAAACATGCATCAATTAAGTCTAAGTTCAACCAACGGTACACAAAATAGAATGGAGTTGTCAACTCATGTATAAGAGAAAGAATTTCTCTAAAAAATATAATGAAAAAAAAAACAATGTTTTTGTACAAAATAGCTACGAAATCGCAGATGGAATGTACAAAATCACAGATGGACTGTTCCATTTGCGAATGTACAAGTGCGTAAAGTACAGTGTTCACAGATGGAAATGCGAAAACGCAGCTGAGTTTAATCCATCTTTGATTTTAAGGGCTAATTTTATAATTTTGGTTTTTTTTTTTGCTATTTTTCCGCAAATTAATTAGTGTATTTGGCTAAATATGTAATTATCTCTTTTTTTACATTTATAACATTACTCACTCACATTAACTTCAATAACATTTTTTTTAAATGACTAAAAGTAAATTTAACGTTGCCTAAATTTTACGAAAAGACCGTCAAAGTTTATATATCTTTGCTTCCAACCAGAAAATATAAAATATAAATATGAAGAGGCACATGGACCTCTCACATGTGCTTAATCTACTAAATGGAATTTTGACTGGTCTAATTTGGAATGGATTACACCCCATCACTCTTATTGGTTTTATATTAGGATATTCACAGATTTGACACTTGTTAAATAGAAGATCACATAAAATAATCAATTTTTTATATATTGTACAAAATTAACAATCTATTTTAAAATAGTTTTATCGAATCGGAGATTCCATGGATACCCAATTTTTTAATGCTTCTCCTATTTGACAAAATCTGAAATGTTGCTCGTAATAACATTTTGGACTCTCTTAAATCAAACTGGCATGATTCGGATGTTTGAAGAGATTTAGATGTATCAAGTATGTCTTACTTGTTTGTACATCTTTGTTACATTTTATCATGTTTAAAAATGAAAATTGTTAGTTTGAAATAAAAATGATTGTTCGAAATTAAAAGAACTTGCCTGAAATGGATATAGTTTCTATTTCACTTTGGTAATCATTATGTGTTTTCACTTTTCATTTAGTTAGCCTTCATTAGTCATTATTATGTATGTTAAAGCTTTCCGGTATTTATAACACGAATGGTTCTGAGGTCTAGGTGGTCACGACCATGGCTTGTGCACACTAGCCCGGACCTTCGTGGTTCGTCGTGCTCGTGGCCCATGGTGGTCGACACCATGAATTAGAACGCCCAATCAAAATTCGTCCATGTCTAAGACTCTAACGGCTAGTTTGGGCATTTTCTCAATATCTTTTTTTTATATAATTTTTACCTACAAACTTTCTTATAAATACCACAACATAATTCCTTATATTTTACACAATTCTTCTCTCCTTTTATTCAAAACATACACTTGTGTTGTTTGATCTTTCAAAAACAATGGCTCCCAGAAAGATGAATTAGTCAGAAGAGGAAGAAGAGAACTTGGCACTAGCATGAGTGTCGGTTTTGGAAGACCCATATAGTCGAACATCTAGTGAGTTTTGGGTAAAAGTTGGAAACTTTTTCCATTATTTAATGGGTTGACGAAGTCGTAATCTTAATGCAATATGTTCGAAGTTTCGCGATATGAGGGTAAAATGTCGAGAGTTCGACAGAGTTTATAACTTTGTTATAAACAACGTACATGAAGACGATATCGATCTGGTTGCTATGGCCATGTTGAAGACATTAACCACAGACCGTTTACACACCTCAAAGATTGATTAAAATTTAACGATTCCCCAAAATGGAATAATTAAAAAGGGGGGGGGGGGGGGGTTGAAGTTGTTTGTGCTTGCATTTTTATGTTTTTTTTCTATTTTATTTTAGTTGTTTTTTTTAAGTTATGTAATGTTTTTAATTGAATAAAAAAACTAGTTTAAAAACAATATATTTTTATTGTATTTGCATTTTTATATATTTTAGAATTAAATTTAATTAAAAAAAATGAGGTGGAATGGTGTGGTAGTGGTAGGTATCCCATGGTTTAGTGGTAAAGTTATGGTGATGATGTGGCACTCACCACTATAGTGGTTATTAGTGGATATAACAGATGACCTAAGTAGTAACATGGTTCAAATTTTGTCTAAAATGTGTATATGATCAACGGAAACAAGTTATATATTCAGTATTGGCTCTGTCTCAATTTGGTTCCAACAAGTATTTTGTCTATTCCTAGTTGTTAGGGTTTGAAATCGGACGGAACCAAACCAAAACCGAAAAACAAAATTATGGATATAGGGGAATCGAAAACCAAACCAAATTACATATTCGGCTCCTAATCTACTCAGTTTGGATTTGCACACGCCTAGTCTGAAATGAAAACGTCCGTCCAAAATTTAAAGAGCATGTATGATACACGTTTTGGAAACTTTTGTGAGTGATCATCTTTGAAATTGGAGTGAGACCATTAAAATTAATATTATTAAAAATCAAATCAAATAATTAAATAAAGCTAAAAGTTTATATATATATATATATATATATATATATATATATACACACACACACACACACACACACATATATATATATATATATATATATACATACATACATATATATATATATATATATATATATATAGAGAGAGAGAGAGAGAGCTAGGTTCATTTGTTTAAAGTATTTATTGTGTTATTATATGTATAAATGTGGGTCAATCAAAACTAAATAAAAAATTAAATAATTAAATAAATAAAGAAGGATAATTTAGTAATATGATTAATAACTTCCAAAAATAACTCCTATAATCATGGTATTATATTCTAGATTCCCTCTTTATCTAATTGACTTTTTCTAACCCTAATTTTATCCCCTTCATAAATCGCCTCACACCCTTACCATCGGCCTCACACCCGAGCGCCTATCAATTATGAATTTGTGATCAGACATTATCGAGGTGATTTCAACAGAGGCACAGAGCATCAAGTTAATGATTTATTAAAGCAAAAAAACATCAGCAATGAAAGCGCCAAGAAGACAAAGAAGCCTCGTCGTTCCAGTCCACGCTCTCATGGTGCTCATTCAAAATCTTCGAGGTTCAATTCTCTTATCATAAAATCGAAATTGAAACTGGATTTTGTTTGATTACTTGAAGACGAAATTGGATTCGTCCACAAAATCAGTTTTGACTACAGTTTAAGGTCGAATTGACCTATTATTGTTCACATCAGGAATCGACTTTGGTTAAGTCGACTGATTATTGGAGTCTAAATCTTCGATTGATTGTTCATGTTTGAGTTGAATGGTATGATTGATATAGATTTCCATTTGAGAAATCGAAATTGTTTGTTTGATTGGAGTCAAACTCATTGAAGTCGACTGATGTTAACTTTCGATTTGAGCCAAGAAATCGATTTATGTTGAATTGGGTTGAAGAGTCGAACTTACTAATTATTGGGGTCGAAATCAATTTCAAGTCTTAATCCAAAGTATTTCGATTTCGTTTTATATGGAGTATTGGGATTGAACGCATTTGATTGGCATCGAATACGTCTGATGATACTTCTTTAATTTTCATTTCGTTGTGTATAAAGGCAAGCAACTACAATGCATGTTCAGGGAGATGCGAAGGAGGTTGTTGCCCTCCTGACCACCGAATAACTCTACCACCGGTGGAGGTTTTCTTAACCGAAGCAGAAGAAGAGGGAAGGAGGGGAGAAACAAATTGTGTACTGATTTTGGAATATACAATTGGAGGATCTACATTTGCTCGTGGTATTTCTCCTAATCTGGTATGTATATGAAAGTAATTGGCAATGATGCTAATTGGTAATTTGTTCTAATTGTCTAATTTTTACAGGAAATTGAAAGTTGTTTTGATGCACACCAAGCGCTCGCTAAAATGCTTCAACTGAATGATATTTCTTCGTTTATAGTATTCTATCAGAAAAGAATATTTTTTATGATAAGCATGAACATATTCTGTTAGAATGCCCCGAATTAATATAATTATTGGTGAAGGAATTCCAATTCTATCAGAATGGAATCACGAATTCCAATTATGTTGTAATGGAATATGAATATTTTCTCACTAATTTATTCATTGGATTTGTTTCCACAGAAGATGATTCTTGAAGAACGGACCACGAAATTTGAACGACGTCTCTTAGCAACATTATTCTTTTAGAATGAATTAGTGTATTTGTTAAATTTTGATGTTTTTTTCCCGATTTGAAAGTTTTTTAGTTTTATTCTTTAACAATAAATGTAATTCTTAGCAATTGTTACATGTATTCTATAAGAATTAATTTAATTTTTTTTTAATTCTTCAATTGTTGGTTCGAGAATTTGTTATTCTACAAGAAAAATATGTTCAAGAATATTTTTATTTTTTATGGTGCAAGAATTTTTTTATTTTTGAATATATTCAAACATATTCTGTCAGAATGTCCGAATTAAAAACCTAATAATTCATAAAATCATATTTTTAAAATTAGTAGTCTATAATCCCTTAAAATATGCAAACTTCCTTTATTAAATCTATGTTAATGACTAAAATACCCTTCTAGTTAAATTAGATGGTATTTTTCGATTATTTTTAATTCAATAATGACGTAGTATGGTGAGTTTGGGTACCTAAGCTTATATACCGTTAACGGTATATTCACTTTTCATATATATATATATATATATATATATATATATATATATATATATATATATATATATATATATATATATATATATATATATATGGTCCTTCTTTTTGAAATAGTAATTTTGTTTGAAATAGTAATGTAATTAGTCCCTAACCTTGTTTTTATTAAATAAGAGCATATGGTATGGACAACTTGAAGTGGTGTTATGACAAGAAGCAACAAGAAGAGGGAGTGGTGTTCATGGTGTTATAACACCATGTTAAGAAGAGAGAGATAGAGAGAAAGAGAGAGAGAGAGAGAGAGAGAGAATTTGGGCAACCAATAGAAAATCACATTGCATCTAGTCATGGCCACAACAAGAAGCAACACAACTAGATACAACAAGAAGGGGGGGTGTTGATGCTTCTTAACGGCGTTGAGGATGCTCCACATCAGCAACAACGAGATGCAACATGACCCATACCTTATACTCTAATAAAAAAAGAAATTCAATATAAACATTACTTTTATCACCCATTCCCCACCTTCAAAGCCAAGGAAGCCACCATCTTAACCAAAACACTGTCACCCTTCATAATCGGTCAGTCACTGCCAATTTGCACCATCAACCACAACCATCCACCATTGTCAACCACCACCACTAACCAAATTAAAATCATATCCAATGTTGAAATTAAACCTTAAACCTAAAATCGAATTCATATATGAAAAATCTAAATCCAACTTCAAACCTCATACCAGAAAACCAAAACAACATTTATAATCAAACATCAAAAGAATATCTGATATCAACCCTCAAATTCAAAACCTTAAAATCCTCAAAATCAAACCCAAATTTAAAATCCACAAGTGAATCATTCATTTAAATCGCATCCAGATCCCGCTGACTATTCAATTCGTGTTTAGAAATCTTAGAGGCAATGAGTCTCCGATGAAACCTCGGGTAGGTTTGATTTTCAGATTCACTTCCAATCTCAGATGGCTTTGAGAAATCCGCCAAAGTGAGTAATCGATTGATGGATAAATGGTTGTGGGTTGAAACCCGAAAGTGACGGTGGTTCGTGCTTAGGGTTAGAGTCATTGAAGCAGAACCCAAGCAGAGCTCGTCTACAAGGTTGCAAATCCGTCCACATAAATCGATTTAGGATATAGAGATGATCGGATTAGCGGTGGGCGGCGTAAATGGGTGGCGTAGAGCATTCCGGTGACTATGGTTGAGATGTGGGTTTTCAGTGAAAGGCGGGGGGGGGGGGGGGGGGGGGGGGAAGAGAGTTCTGATTGTGGTGGGTTGTGGGTGGCGGAGGTTTTTGAGGATGATGATGTTGACGTGAAAGAGAATAAAAGGGAGAACGGTAAAGACCGGCTCTTAGGTAGGGTGTGAGATATGGGGTAGTTTATTTAATGAGTGTTAAATACGTAAATCTAACAAAATTATAAGGACGGTTTTTGTAATTTAAATTAGACAAAATTGCAAAAATGGTCCCTGTGGTATGCATTTTTTTGGGGTTTTAGTCCATACCTCGACTTTTTTGGGTTGGTAGTCCTTTTGAGTTAGTTACTTGTAGTTTTGGTCCCTGTCAAAACTAAAAAGACTATTATACCCTTAATGAATTTAGTTTTCATTTTTCTTTCATTTTTTAAAAATTATTATTATTATTAATTATAAAACTGCGCTCACATCTCTCTCTCTCTCTCTCTCTCTCTACATGTTGAATCATAGAGTCCCCATCTCTAATTTCTTTCCTAGCCCCAACTTTCATCGAAATCTAACAGCCCTCCTACACCTCAAAAAACACACATACATATAAACACATAATGAAGAACACCATCAATAATAGTAAAGAGATGGTGGCAGACCCTATCGTCTTTCGTCGACCTCACTTGCCCTATTTTTTTGGTTGTTTTATCCAACGAAAGAATATAAGTGGTTTTAGGATTGGGTGATTTTGGGGGGGATGGACAAAACTACTTGAAATCAAAGCAGATTACCAAAGATTAATTTGCATAAGTGAGCTTAACTACCTTGAAATCAAACCTACTTGGTATTGGGTTCACCTTAATTGATGAGGAAGAAGAGGAAAAAATGAAGGGCTCTGGTGGTTTCAAATGATGCGAAGGGGGTTTTCTCTGATCTCCGTCATTTCCTTGCGTCACCAGGTTGATCAAGAACGGATTCAAGATAGCTACCACGAACGATTGTTTGGAGGTCTACCCACTGAATGTCCGAGGGGATTGGCTGGCTTCTTCAATGTTACATGTACGATGTAAGATGGAAGATTGAGGGTGAAAGAAAGACAAGATTGAAAACAGGTGTGTGTCTGTGATCCCCAGCTAAAATCTCTCCAATCAACGATGGGATATCACAATAAAATTGATTCTCTGAGAGACCAAGTTCCAAAAGTGATCTATGAGATTAGTAAATCTCTGGTGGGACCCGCTCTGCTGAAACGATTATCACTAAGGCATAACTTTTTTTAGCAAGAACAGGAGTCAAAAAGTATGAACTAAAACAGAAAGCTTATTGGCATCAAGAAACGTATGGGTTAGATGTGAAAGTTTTTCGAACTCCGGTGGAATTCGACCTGTTAAATCTTTGAGTTCGCTAAGGTCGTAGAAAGAGAAAGAGAGAGGGTAGCGGACATGGATGTCTCGATCATGGAATCCCTGAATTGGGGGTGAAAGGGATGAACTTTTTTTTCTGGGTTGTTTCTTTAGAGAGAGAGAGAGAGTGTGGGAGAGAGATAGAGAGGCCTTATATTTTATTTTAATAATACATTAAACTAAATAGAAAAAAGATAAAGAAAAATATTAGGAGGGCATATTAGTCATTTTAGTTTTGCGAGGGACCAAAACTATAGCACCTGGTTCCTGGTACGTAAAATTTATCTAAGTATTTTTTTCATTTTAGCCTTGGACTCGGCGAGTTGTAGGCCTGACTCGCCGAGTAGAGACGGGTTTGGGGGCACGTTTAAGTTGGCGACTCGGCGAGTCCCCGCTGTCTGGTGAAACCCTAAATTCCAAGGGTTTGCACCCTATTTAAACCAACCTTATGTGCCCCAACCTCGCCCCCTTCACACTCAGAGCTCCCAACATCGTTCAAACCCTTATTCCTTGTGAGATTGAAGTGCTTTGGTGTGTTTCTTGAAGATTTTGAGAAGAAAGAAGAGTAGATCAAGAAGAGAAGAAGGAGGCCATGCATCCTTGTTCTATCTCAGTGATTTCCTTGAGGTATAACTCGTTTTTCCCCTGTTTTCATGCTTATAGTCCCTTATAGCTCCATGGAAGTCCTTCTTAAGCCTTTCCCCAAGCTTGATTGTGTATTAGGGTTTGTAATAAGTTGTTTAGCCTCTAGATCTAGGCATGATTGAGCTCCAGGAGCTTGGATCTATTGCCTTTATGGAGCCATATTGCATGAAATCCCTAAATCTACTCTTTTGGTGCATTTTGAGCCCTAAAACCTTCATTGGTGATTATTTACACGTAAAGTTGGAAACTTTATGTGTTATTCATGCCCTAGAAACCCAGATCTATGAATGGTATGAGCCGGATTCAAGCAAAATCGAGTATAGAGTATTTGCATGTGACAGACTCGGCGAGTCGAGTCGCGAGTCCCCGAGTTTTCCCCCTTTTCGTGGTTGCGGGGTGGAGTAGTGAGTCATGGGGTGTGACCCAGTAAGTCGGAAGCCAGACTCACCCATGAAGCAACTCAGCGAGTCAATGCCCTGACTCGGCGAGTTCAAGGCAATCTTCTTGCCTCAAGAACAGACTCGGCGAGTTGTTCATACAGCTTGGCGAGTCGCAGCATAGAGTGTTCTTCGGATGAAGACGAACTCGGCGAGTTGTTCATACAGCTCGACGAGTCGCAGCATAGAGTGTTCTTCGGATGAAGACGAACTCGGCGAGTTGTTCATACAACTCGGCGAGTACGATGAAGGACTATTGGCCTTTGGTTTAGAAGGAAAACTCGTCGAGTCAATGCCTAACTCGACGAGTAGAGACGGGTTTATGGTCAGATAAAGGGATAGGGACTCGGCGAGTTGGCAAGCCAGCTCGGCGAGTCAGGTCAACTGGCAGTTGACTTTGACTCTGACTCTCGGTTTGGTCAGGGGGTAAATGGTCATTTTACCCTGAGGTCGGTTAGCAGTATTTGACTAAGTGTTTTGTGGGAATTATAGCCGGAAGATTTCCGGAGCAGCAGCAGCAGAAGAAGACAGTCAGTTCCCACACCGATCAGCAGCTACTTTGAGGTGAGTTACCTTCCAGTAGCGGTGGGTCTACGGCCACAATGTCGGCCCACCAGTAGGAGTTGTATGTTAGATGATTGTCTTTGTGATATCATCTAGGTTTGCTACTACCTGATATGTTATATGTTGGCATGGTATGTATATGTGATAGTAGTAGAGTTCGGTTGTTAGGACCGAAGGGTAGGTCAGACACCCCAGATATGTCTGACAGTATGTGACGATGTGTTTACATGCTGGCATGATATGTTATATGTGATAGTGGTAGTAGGAGGGGAATAGTCCCCAAGTTTCGGCCGTTAGGACCGAAGGGTAGATCGGACACCCCGGATATGTTTGATAATATGTTATGTTATGATATATGTGATAGTAGCAGTAGGGGGTGAAATAGTCCCCGAGGATTGGTTGTTAGGACCGATGGGTAGTCAGCACCCCAGAACGGCTTGACACGGGTAGTCAACACCCCAAAAATCATACCGGGTAGGTCGGGCACCCCAGAATTTCCCGGCAGTATGTATGATATGTGATTGTATGGTATGTGGTACGATGGGGGAACTCATTAAGCTTCGTGCTTACGTTTTTCAGTTTTGGTTTCACGTACCTCTTCTTCGAAGGGGAAGGAGTTGGCGCGGTAGCGGTACATCACACACATGTTTTGTATTCCGCATTATGAGATCTTCCTGGGAATTGTACTCTGACACTTTTATGTTTTATAAAAATGTTTTCCATACATGCAACATCTTTGTGAAATGATATGATCGTTGAACGTTTTATTCCTAAATGTTTTGCTAAGTATATGTTTTAAAAATGAAATTTTTGGCTCGTATTTTTGGGATGTTACAAAAACCACAACCAAAGTAGCTCAAAAGTACCATCAATCCAAAAAAGTCAAGGTTTGGACAAAAACCCCAAAAAAATACATACCACATGGAGATTTTCGCAGTTTTGTCTTGAAATTACTTCTAAAATACATGACGTATAAATAAAGAAAGAGACATGATTGGCAGTAACTAGTTAACCATATTATGCTTTTTCTAATGATCTTTCTAAAAAAGTGACTTAGAGCATTAAGTCGATGATCATATAGAGTGCATTCGCAAAAAAAAAAAAAAAAAAAAAAAAAAAAAAAAAAAAAAAAAAAAAAAAAAACAAGAAGAAAAGAAGTGCACATGTCGGTTTTTTTACGAAGAAACGCACTTCTAACGTTCATACATAAATGCACTTTTCATGTGTGCAATTTTTTTTTGTGAATGCACTTCTATATGACCGACTTAATGTCTTAAGTCATTTTTTTTAAATACACACGAAAAAGTTCGCGGAAAAATATGGGTTCATAAAAGATTTTGATCCTATATATATATATATATATATATATATATATATATATATATATATATATATATAGAGAGAGAGAGAGAGAGAGAGAGAGAGAGGTATAAGAGTCATTTTGGATATGTTAGGGATCAAAATCAAAACAAATCCAAAGCACATGGAACGTCTGAATTAAAGAAAAAAGTTAAGGATCAAACACGCAAATTATTCCAAACCATATGGACGAACTCTTAATTACTTAACAATAGCAATGGAATAAACGGTTATATGTAGATGCATATATGATAAAGGTGTTGAGATCCATGTTGAGGATCTCATCAATAATGTAAGGGTGTATTAGACGATAAACAAACCCTTCCATGTTGATGAATTCCCGATGGATCCAGATGAAAAAGAGAAGTCATACTCATCATCTTTTATATAGCTTTAAAGATTCCCTTGATGATAATACTATTACTCAATATAGGTTGAAGGATACGATGATATCGATTCAACCCCCCCCCCCCCTCCCCTTTCTTATTTTTAGAGTTGTCAATAGATTTTTGAGAAGCCATTAATCAAGAGTTTAAGGTTGGGTGGTTTTGGTGTGACATGAGTTTTCTAAGTGAATATATCTTGTTGTAAAACAATCATTTGCTTTAAGTATTTATTGACTTAATGTATATGTTGCTTAAAACCATATTATGACATGGATATCGTTTCGTATTAAGTGTAGCCCTGATAATGTGATCGAAGGTTATACAAACCATTTTCATCACCCATGATCTATCGGGGGGCCTGGTTACTCATGTAACCATGGACCAGTGACTCAGTTTGATGGGATGTTGACATGGTAAATTGAAGTATACATTACATAATTTTATGGCACCACTAATATAATATTTAATTTATGTTTTTCCTTCATTTGTGTAGATATACATCTCTAACAATATCATATGGGCATATCAGTTTTCGGGTGTTTTGGACTTATGGTCGTAAACATTGGCCATTTCGACATTATTTGGTCGACACTAGCGCATAGTGATTTAGTTCTCTCCAAGTCCAAGTCCATGTCCATGGAGTGTTAGAGATATTATTTATTGCATTAACGCCTCGTTCCCGAGTTTAACAAAAGAAAAGAAGAGAAATGAAAAGAAAACAAAATATTTTTTTGTGTTCCCGAATTGGAGGGAAGTGGAAAGAAAATGGATCGTTTTGTTTTTTCTTTCCAAATCCTTCCAAATCAGAAGGAAAGTTAGGAGGGAAAGTGATCCCCTCATTTTCCTCCACTTCCTTTCATTTCCCTCCTTTAATGAAACTCAGGAACACCAATTTTTTTTATTTTCTTCTCATTTCCACACATTTCCTTTTCTTTCTCTCGTTAAGTTGAACTCGGGAACGGGATATAAGGTAGCGAGCGATCATATCCCCTCGAGAGCTTTAAAATGACATGTGTGCATGCCACCGAGGCATCGCACCAGTGTCACATATATGAGGGAACGTCCCATTTAGACGTATTCCATTTTGTAAGTTATACGTTTGTGATTCTTTTTTGGACTATGTTTTCTAAACGTATTCAGTCGACACATTTCTATCTGAGGCATATATCACACTCAATGTCGCATAGAAATGAGGTTAGTTTAGTAACTTGGGTTTTTTATTACGCGTCCATAGTTTTGTGGCTTTTACTTCCTCATTGATCAATTCATCGTTTTTGCATATCTTCTCGTCTATCCAATTCTTCTTATCTTCCATTTTCTGCAAGACCACTATATATGTTAATAATAACCCCCTTACATGTTCACCAAGCTTTTTAATATTTTTTTCATGCAACCAAACATATTAGACATCTTTTCATACCGCCTTCAATCCTTCTCATCGGATTAGGTATGTTTAGCGGGGATTTCGAAGAGGTCTAAAGAAAAGTTTATAGTACTAGTTTTTTGTTAGGTGTGACTGAGAAGAGTTTTTTTATATGTAGTTAAACATATTCATCCACCATCCACACCTATAGAAGGGGTAAAATGGTCCAACATTCTAAAAAATCCAACAACCTAACTTCATATTAACTCATAGCTAGCATACACAAATCATTGACTATTAATAACTCTAAAATAAGAATATTCAATGGGGTGAAAATATTTCATTAATACAAATGATTATCAAATATGATTAGTACATATACAATCTCATATCATCATTTTTTATTTAAATGAAATAGGAGAAACTTATATAAGAATTTTACTTGCTTTCCATCAATGTTTTCGTTCCATTATTTCTTTGGTCAATAAACCATTCTTCATTACACATGGTATTGCCTAGGGTCTCAGCTCATTATTGGAGGTTGAAAGTCGATTAAATCTAGGGGCAATCTTAGACCAACCAAAAGACATTTTGGGAGCCAAAAAAATTAAGCTTTTTAAGTTAAACATAAAAGCAAATGACTCGGTATAGCTCTGGTATGAATAATGTTTTCATTTAACATGTTTATCCTACGACAATACGGAGTTACGTGAAAATTCAGGTTTATATATATATATATATATATATATATATATATATATATATATATATATATATACATATAAAGGTTAGGTGGGACTTTTGGTTAATTCATAGAGAGACTAGTTATGTAGAAATTTGGTGGATCCATAAATATGAGTGTTTAGGTGAATTTCCATGTTTCATACATTATTGTGTAAAGTGGGAGATGGATGATTTATAGATGACATTGTCTCCTTTGAATTATTTTACCTCATTCAAGGTTGTATAAAAATGTGTTATATTTGTAGAACTAACGCTCTTAATATCCTTTTTATGCTTGTAATGAAAGGGTTTTTATTTTTTACTTTTATTAAAATGTTAATACATGTTGTAATGGATATAATAGAAATTTGTCTCAAAATTAAATAAATTTTTTAACAGCTTCAGTATAATTTCATGATTTTTAATACGTATTTTTGTAACAAGTTATGAGTTTGTGATGAATCTACAAATAAAATATAATCAAATAGTTTAGCAAAAGATACGATTATTACCGGTAAACATTTATACAACGATCGTTGGTAAACTCTAAAACAGAAACCCTAAAAATATATTTAGAAAAATACAAAATTGTGAAACAAAGTAACAAACTATAATAAATCCCACTAACTTTTTCAATTAGGTCTCTCTACTGGTCATTAATAAAATAAACCCTCTCACTAATCTATGTTGATATGATCTAATAATATAGTAAATGGATCATTCATGATCTAACGGCCCAGACAAGATGTGCACCTGATCAAACCATTCTCATTGCACAAAGTACAACTCCTAAAGCCACCTTTATCAGTGTAGCACTTGTGGCTTCCGCTGCACTCGTCGCAGAGGATAAATCTGAAGTCGCCGCAAAACTCGCATACGCCGGGAGTAACCGCCGGCAAACCCTCCACGAACTTCTTTAGCTCGCCGGTCTCGTGCAGCTGCCTCACCTCCTCTGCACCTCCGACATACCTACCGCCGATGAAAACCCTAGGTAGGGTTAGTTTGGTCTTTTCAAACTCGTCCTCACCGCCTTCCGCCATGATGTTCTGTAACTCGTCGAGGAACCGGGAGTCCATCGACAAATCACGCTCGTCAATCGAGACACGGAACCCTCGTAAGATCGATTGAACGGTGCGGCAAGCCTCGAACGTCGGCCGGACCACACGGAGGCTCGTCATGTATACCACCACTCGCTTTTCCGCTCCCGGAATGGAAATCACGCGGTCAGATTTTCTCAATTTTGCCTCCGCCGGAGTAGTATTTGATTCCGGTGGAGATTTCTCCGGATTCGTGATCTGTCTAGTGGAGAAAGCGCGCGCAAATTTAGTTGCGAGGTGAACTCGGTGGAAGATCGAGAGTCTCCTGGCTGTGGCGGTGGCATTGGCGGTGGTTGAGCATTGATCTAGGGTTTTGTTGAAACCATTACTACCATCATCAGCGAACAGCTTCTCAACGTCTTTGAAGGATCGATGAATGAAGTTGAGATTTGAAGACGATCTACGGATTGAACCATCAATGCTATCATTATCACGGCTAAATTTCCGCCGAGATCTCCACATCTCAGGTAAGATCCCAATCGTCAAAAACACAGAAAACCCACAAAAATTTTCCACCCAAAACAAGAGAGATATTGGGGTATTTATGCCGATTCCATCCGAATTGAATGTAGAATGGCAGAAGATGCAACGGTTGTAATGAAGGATCGATCAAGGGTTTTGTAAATTTTTGTAGATATGAAGATGTTGGCAATTGGCAATGTCTTCTCCTCTACAGTATTTTATACGAAGTGAAGTGATGAAATTGGATTTGGGTTTGGGGCCTTCCTTGGGTTAAATGGGGCATGTGTATGTTCGTTTCGATTTGGACACCTTTTTTCTTTTTGCCCCCTTTGTCTTCCCTCATTTATTACAAAATGTATGTGAATTGTGATGAATGATAATGACTTAAAAAATGTGTTTTGTGTGTACCTAAACTTGATTAATAAACGATATTGTAATGTTTGGGATTTTAGATTTCTCAAAATTTAAGGTCGAAGATAGTTTTTTTTTTCTTTTGTCAAAACAATGCAACAAAAAAAATGATTACTAAAGTAAATATATTATTTGAATATTATTAATTTTACTATAACCTTAAGTGTCAATTTTAATCAACTTGGGTGTAAGAAGTGTACATATCTTGAACCTTTAACCTTTATGTGGTTGGGTTCCATGTTCGGATTGGCATTCACAGTGTTATCTGATTCGAAGTGAGGACTCGATATTTCATACCATATGTGGTTATAAACGGTAGTGGAATCCACCTTCAAACCCATGAATCTATGAATCTTTGTAATATGTATTCTTGATTCTAGTTATAAATTACATTTTCTTTACTGAAACTGAAACACATAAAATCACTATCAAGAAGGTATAATAGTGATCATTTGTTTCGAACATTCTAAAATAAAGTTCATCAAAATTCGAATTCTACAATTTCAACTTTGAGGCGATTTGCCATTAAAAAACTGAAACAAAGATTAAGATTCTATAACATAGTATAAATAATTTTAATAATACTAAAAGTTTTGCTGGAAATTTTTTTTAATGAATATTGTACTTTTTTGATATATTGTTGATAAGAAGTACTTTTTTGATATATTATTGATAAGAAAACTATAAAGTGGCGATCTAAAAGATAAACTCTAAAAAGGTTAGACATATGGAAATGTCGAACGTTAATATTGACTTTGTTAAAATCACAACATCCCATAACATAATCAACCATAACCCTATAACCCTACGAGGTTTATAAAAGAAAGTCAAACGCCATTAATATATGCTCACAACAATGCAACACTTGTTTCGTTCGATATAAATATGATGCAATAGGCAATAGATTCTCTATTATTAGATATTTTACGGATGGTCTGATTGGATTTCACATCCTTTTTAATTGTCTGTAATGTTCCTTTTCCTTTAAGGGTATTTGTTTGGCAGAATGTTTTTTTGAAAGAATGAAATTTGTTAAAACAATTGGAATCTTAATGTATTTTTCTTAAAACCGTAGAGTTAGCTTATGTTAGTGGTTCGAGTCATGTAGTGACATTCAAGCAGGTAGTATGTCTTTCCTGAATTTTCACCTATGGAGAGTTACCCCATTACCCATTTCTTCGCTTCACCTATGTAAAAGCCTCCAAGAAGTCTCTAACATGAAACCTCCCAAAGGAAAACCACCCAGGCAACCCTGGTGGCCAACTGATCTAGATCAGTTGGTTGGAATCTGAATGTACTAGAAGCTGAAATGCGTTTGGAGGACAATGATTGAAATCTGTTTTCTTCAGTTTCTGTGGTTTGTTCTTCAAAACCGTCGTCTTCTTGTTTAGATTGTTCTTCATTATTTGCATTTTCTTCCATTTAGGCAAAGTCATTGGCTTTATTTCCTTGAGCTTTATCATTTCCAAAAAATGATACATAAATCCTCATAATTAGGAAATATCTTATTTCTCCATTTTCTTCCCCTTTATAAACCTATTGTGTATCATAAAACATTAGCACATAAAAAAATATAATATAACCGGTTAAAAAGTCATAAAATATATAAAACTTTTAATATTATACCAGTAAATAAGAATTCTAAATAGTTGGGGGTGTTTGGCTTAGCTTTTAAAAGCTCAAAAGAACTTTTCCAAAAAGTTACAAAAGGTCAAGATTTCCTGACTTTTCATAAAAGTTGTTTTTTCTTGTATTAAAACTTCAAAAGTTATTAGTTTGTCAAACATCTTTTTGTTTTTTTTCTTTTACAAAAATGACTTTTGGCTGTGAAAAGCTAAGCCAAACACCCCCTTGGTTCGGTTGTTACAGAATGAGTG
The DNA here is from genome assembly GCF_051521515.1 of Lactuca serriola. NCBI lineage: Eukaryota > Viridiplantae > Streptophyta > Magnoliopsida > Asterales > Asteraceae > Lactuca > Lactuca serriola. Next base: position 20,411,882 of record NC_136416.1, on the reverse strand, counting down.
AAGTTATCATAACCAAAACCACTTGTGTTCGTACCATTCACCACATCATAAACGACTTGTCAATCTTTTTTTATAGTTTTGATCCTTGACTCAATGTGGGGTTTACCCAAAATGCCAAAGTTAGGATTTTTTTTTTCCTTCAATGCGTTTTCTAGATGTTGTAAATATATAGATTTAAAACCCTTATCGGCTTTAAATCCTCCCATGTTCACCATATTTACCAATGCTTCCGCAAGCTTGGCATCTTCAGTAATAGTCTAGTTGCAATAGTTTCTGTTTTTTTTTTCATCACACCTATTGTTATAAACATAAAAAATAGATGAAAAAATGTGTGCAATACAAAAATACCCAACCATATATATAACAAATATAACCAGTAAAAAAAATAAAACTTTATTATTGAAAATAACAAAGGTAGCACAAATTCATTCATAGTAAATCATAAACATAACAAAAATATGATTAATGTGTAGTAATCCAAGAATCAAACATAGTTTGCGCTAAGTTGTTTCTAAATGTAGTCCACTCATTTGATACACCAACATAAGTAATATTATCATCATTTCCACCACCGACATCTTCAATTCCCTCATCTAGTTCAAAGTGGTTCTCAAATGGATCAACCGTCATTTCCTTCCTTATATAATTATGAAGAAGACAACATACCAATATAATCTTATTTTTTAGGTTAATAGGATAATATGAGTTGTCTCTTAAAATTCCCCATCTCGCCTTCAAAATACTAAAACATCTTTCTATAACATTTCTAGCAGATGAATGTCTCATGTTGAATAATTCTTTAGGTATAGTTGCTTGGTGTCCAGCACGTCAATCATTCAAATAATATCTTCGACCTCTACATTGTGACATCCCCAAAATCACGACCAGAAAAGACCGATTTCATTTATGCTTTTTAAAATAATTTCAGAGTAAATCCTTTTGATTTAAAAGAGTTGCGGAATTTGTTCCCAAAACAAAATATGATAAAATAATATTTATCAAAGCATTTCATCAAGAGATGCATTTTCATTATATAATCAAAACTCGGGATGTCATGTTCCGAAGTAACTCGACGAGTCTGGTATATACTCGACGAGTCGTTTGGTTTCATGTCGAAGGGGCTGCTGATTTGATGCTAATTAGAGTACCACTTGACTATATATTCTTTCCATATTTATTCCTGAAGATCTTACACTGTTATCCACGTATTTGGAGTGACCCACACGAGACGAGACGCCCAAGGCATGGTTACTATGTCTAAAGTCAATTGAAGTTGGAGCTAGAATGAAAGTGATCAACCTATCCACTGCTATCCCAGGGGAGTTTGTTCCAATTCCCTCTTTAATTTCTTTTTATGTTTTTATTATGCATAATATGCAATGAGGGCATTGCATAAAATAAGTGTGGGGTAGGGGGTTGGTTACATAATAGAAGATTTAGAGTCTTAATTTAGGTTAATTTTAAAATTTTGCATACCAAAAAAATTACTTAGGATTTAATTAGGAAATTTTGGTAAAAGTAATTAGGACTCCATGTTAGAGTTGTTTTGATAATTGCATGATAACCCAAATGTTTAGTTGAGCCTATATACGTTCTAGTGCATTTGTGGCTTCCTTATTCCAGTGAAATCATGAGACAAAAACACAATCTTGCTCGGCCCGATGGATGCAATATGTTTAGCAGCCTAAACTTGAAATGTATCCAGGAAAATTGTTATCGTTAACCAATAAAGGTTGAGATTGAGCGCCCTTGCTTAAGCATGTAGGTTTTGAGTGAAAAAAAAAGTGAGGAATACATGTAAAAAAAAAAGAATTACAAAAGAAATTGTATGAATTTTGGAGCAATTAAAGTGAAGATCAAAAGATCAAAATTCCAAGAAATCCAAAAAAGTTGAAGATACCCGAAAATCAAACAATAAAGGTGGTGAATTCAAAGAGATCAAAGCTAATATCGAAGAAGAGATGAATTCAAAAGAGCTCCATAGTGGTATCAAAAGTGTAATTCTAGATTATGTATGCTCGGGTTGCTCAATTAAAAATACCTTGAGGGTAAAGAGGTTTTCTGCGGATGGATTCGGAGGGTTGCATAAAATGAGCATAGTTCGGGGTGAGTGGGCAAGTGTTTATGAGGATTGTGAGTATTTGGAGTATGGGAGGTTTATAGGAAAAATTTTAGACACAAATGCATGCGTTGCGGTCTTGGCATAATGGCTGGGTTAGATTGGAGTTGTTATATATGATTCTAATATGTTTAAAATTCAGTTTTGCTTGGGGGCAAGCAAAAGACAAGTGTGGGGTATTTTGATATGTGCATAATTAGTTCATATTAAGTATACATTTTTTATTCATTTATTAGTATAATTATCGCATATTATGGACAAAAGGTACTTAAAAGTGTCAAATTATGTTTTTCAGTCCTAAGATGAAGCTTGGAAGCGAAAGGAAGCGGGAGAAACAGTTAGAAGATCGAGAATGAAATAAAGAAGGAAAACACTAAAAAAGGCACCTACTCGACGAGTCATATCGTCTACTCGGCGAGTCCAATCGAAGGATCGAGAAGATAATGACTCGGGATCCCAGAGAGTTATCACAATACGGGGAATGTGAGAGGGACTCGACGAGTCACCAGTTGACTCGACGAGTCGATTCGTATATTTAAAGATAATTCCACAGATCGATTGAGGGGAGTTCTGGGACGATTCAGAAGTGTTTTGCTACGATTGAGAAGCCTGAAAAACCCTAGAAGACGACGAAGGAAGCTAGAATTCAATTCCGGAGAGTAATTAAGGCAAAATTTCATCATTCCACTTATTCTTTTGTTTATTCATCATGATTAAGCAACTTGACTTTGTTTGTTTGCTGTTATTTACTTTAATTATGAGCTAAACCTTTAGACTTCTGTTTGGGGATACAAAGTTGACAATATGGTTTGATTGATTGGTAGGATTAATTCCAAGTTGGTGAATTTTTGTTATTTTAGCTTGCTAAAGAACCTTGTGTGTGAATAATAATTAATTTTCTGTTAATAGGAAGATAATTGATTAGCATGAACATCTATTGATTATTGCCCTCATATGATATATTGTGACCACATAGTTATATGTCTAGGATTAATGAATATGAAACTAGAATTAATAAGAAAATTGAGTAAATTCATGTGCAAGCTTGTAAGATGACTATCAAACAAGAGGTTAACTAAAAAGAATAAATTAGTTAATTATTGCAAGTCTAACTTAACCCGAATAATTAATCTAGTAAATATAATTAAATTAGACAATTGGCCACTGTTTGAGTTAGTTTATTTGCTAAGGATTAGGGTAGTGAACACAAATCTAATCACTTGAATCGGTAACCAACGAAAGAATTAATCCATTGCACTATTACCTTGAAAATCAACCATAGAGTTAACCAAGTTGAACTAAACAGAAGTTCCTTTCCAATTATTGAATCTAGTTAAATCGTTATTTTCTAGCTTTAAATTAGTAATAATTAGTAAGTTTCTAGTCTTGTAAAACTAGAGAACAACCCCTGCTTCTTAATTAAATTAGATTAAATTAGTTTTTAGTTTAATTTGTCGTTCCCTATGTTCGATACCCTGCTTACTTAGCTATACCACAATTGATAGGTTCACTGCCTTTTATGTGTTATATGATAATTAAAAGTAGGTTTAAAACTAGTGGGTTTCACACACATCAACCAGCATCTACCAAATAATAACCTATATATAGTATAGTTAGTATAATTAATAATTATAACTAATATATATATATATATATATATATATATATATATATATCCACAATACCAATTATTTTATATACCTGCCCTCAGGACTTTCAATCCATGTGGCCTAAGTAGTGTAACATCCAAAAAATTCGAGGTAAAATTAAACTTTTTAAATACATTCCAAAACCATAAAGTTTTTACAAATACTTTTCAAAATATTTCTGACATCAGAGTTTTACCAAAATCATAGATCATAAATAGAGGATGTGTATGGTCATGTCTTCGCTTTCCCACGGTCATCCGAAGTACCTGAAACATAACCCAAAAATGTAAGTCAACGCTTAGTGAGTTCCCTCAGAGTACCAACACATAACCAAATAACACATATACAATAACAACATGCAATGGGCCCACAGCTAAAAGATTGGATTACCCCTGAACCCACAACATAAGTCTAGTCTTGCCTTCGGGGCCCACAACTTATGTCTGGCTTACTCCCCGACTAGAACAGTACTTGGAATGAATACCATCAAGCCCTCAGTACGAGTCCAGCATACCACTCGATCCTCAGCTCGTATCTAGAATGCTTAGGAGCCCTTAGTATGAGTATGGCATGCCCTACCCGGCCCTCAGCTCATATCTGGAATGCTCCAGGGTTTGTTGGCTACCGCACGAAAAACTCCATTAGAATTCCCAAAATACCCTTAAGGTCAAACTTGGTCAAAGTCGAAGTTAACTGGTCAAACCCACTGACTCAACCGAGTCAACCAAGCTGAGTCATCCCAACCGAGCTGACCTAGTACGAGTATATGGGGCGTACTCCGAAGGTACAATGGGCGTACTCCAACCCTCGCAGTTGAACACCATCGGGGTGGTTGACCGAGTACGCCGTGTGTACTCCGAGTATGTCGGGCGTACCCTCACAAGCCCAGAAACTTCATTAAGAGCTTAATGGCTTAAGCTCTTACGTCCCAACTTCAGATCCACGTCCAAAATACACTCTAGAGTCATATAGTTTCCAACTTTATGACTTTACACGCCTATTAAGAGCTTAACTCAAGGTCTTAATCCATTAAGACCTTCTACAATATGTATGGAGCAAAACTAAACAATGGGACTTCATTTTTGTGACTTAGGACCCCTCTTAGGGTCTAAAAGGACAAGTCAAAATGACAAGAACAAGCTTTGTTCAAGAAACACCATATTTGGATCAAAAGAACCTAAAACTAATCCAAAACAAGATCTATAAGAAACAACACCAAGTTCAAAACTTGATACCTCAAAATGGTGCCAAAAGGTGGTGTGATTATGGATCTAGAGAGCTTTACTCCTTCAAGGTGGTCTTCTTTTCCTTTAATCTTCTAAAGCACTAAAACAAACACACAAGCTTAGAAATGGCTTCTCAAGGGGATGTTAGGGTTGCAAACATGAATAAGAGGGTGGTTGTTCGTAAGATGAAGAGAAATGAGGCCATAAGGATGCTTAAATACCAGCCACACCCTAAAAATTAGGGTTTCCTTATTTAGCTAGTACGCCCCACGTACAATGATGTACGTCCAGCGTACTAGGGCGCGCCCTAACATGCTCAGCGTACATCATGTATGCATGGCGTACTTCAAAGCTTTATTTTACCAAAATGCCATTAAATCCCTTCATGCATATATTTCTTGAATTCTAGGATCAAATACAATATAAATAATTTAAAGGGTTGAAATTTAGAAGTACCTTAACACCTCTTGGTATTGGTTATCCCACAAACCGTCGAGGTATTGAATTGAAGTCAAGTTTCATACATCAACTCACCAAGTTTCATGTTTTGGATAGAGAAGATCCTCGACGGAATTTGAAGTCCTTTCATATGATATGTGTTAGCATGTTGCCCGAACATGTGACATTGAATGATTTCAAGCTAACCGCCTTCCCACTCACTTTTGAAGATAAAGCTAGAGAGTTGTTATTTAACTTACCACCGGGATCTATTCACACTTGGGAAGAGTTATTCAAAGCCTTCAATAGCAAGTATTATCCCACTTTCAGAATATCAAGTCAAAGGAGTGACATTTTGAGGATTCGTCGAGGGGGAAATGAGACTTTTCATGATTTTTTGGAGCGATTCAACAACTTGTGTACAAGTTGTCCTCAACACAACATACCCGAACAACTACTTATTCAAACAATTTTATATGGGTATGAATGAAACAGATCGAAGGATGATTGATGCTTCTAGAGGTGGTGACATATTCAATAAGACACCTCATGAGATAAGATCACTTCTTGGTACCAGTTCTTAAAATCAAAGAAACTTTGGGACTCAAAATGACATGATGTAACACTTCAATCCTCGTAACTTTCCTTATTGCCCTCATTGTTTTAATGTTGCATATTTTGGTCCTTGTGTTTTACGCGGGGCGTACCACATGATACGCTTAGCGCACAAGCTGTAAAGCGAGTACGCGGGGCGTACCACATAGTACGCTTAGCGTACTCATGCGAGGCGGGATCGGGACTCTGGACACATACATTGGGCATATGTGTATGTACACGGGGTGTACGTGTATGTACACGGGGCGTACGTGATTCCTTTAGAAACCCTAATTTTCGTGCTTAGGCACTATATAAAAATCATTATGGACCACGAAACCCTCATTTATCAGCCTTGATTGTCCCTGTAGCCACAATCACGAACCCCTAAGCATCTCATTTGATTTTTGAGCTCGTTGTGTTCATTTTTGGTGGTTTTGGTTCATTTTCAAGAAGTAGAAGCTTGGTGCAAGGTGCTGGATCATGGAAGAGCTTTTGGATCTCGTTTATTTGCTTCATTTCCAGCTTTTTTGAGGTAAAAAGCTATAAAGTTTCTCATTAGTAATCTTAGATCTATCATTTGTGTGTTTTGTTTCCTTTTGGCCCCAAGAATGAGATCTAGTGGTTTGGTACCCCTCTAGGAGCTTTGAGTTGCCACTCTTGGTATTTTTGAGGCTCTAGATGCATAAAGTTGCCTCCTTTAAGGTTTAGATTCATCCATGGAAGAGTTTGTGTCCATTTGATGAAAGTAGGGTGTTATATTTTGGTGTTAGGTCTTTATGGGGCATGCAAAGTCATCAAGTCAGTGACTTTATGGTTATAGACGCTTATTAGGACTTGGATCTAGGTTAAGGCTTCTTGTCTTAAGCATTAAGAGCTTAAGGTTGATTTTGGCTTAATGGTTGAGTACGTTGGGCATACAAGTCGGTACGTGCGGCGTACAACCCAAGTTGCGTGTATGCTTAGGTACAACTGAGTACGCCCCACATACTCAGTCTGATGGGCTTCGCAACTTTTGGGCCTTGGTTGTGTCATTTCCTTGGACTTGTTGCTTTGGGCCTTAGTGGGCCACTTGGAATCAAGCTTTTGGAATAAGATTTTGGACTAAGAAAATTTTTTGGGCTTTTAAGGCCCATAAATGGTTTGGGCCCAATTTGGAAAATTGGGCCATAAGTGGACCTTGGTTGATTACTTTGTTTTGGGCCTTTTGGATATTTAGTTTGGGCCTTAGCCTTGGGACAAACTAGGTGAGGGGTAAAATGGTCATTTTATCCCAAGTATGGATTGTTGGACTTATGGTCCTCGATTGGAACCCAAATATTTATTGGGTGCTATTTTTATGTTGATAGCTTGGGGATTCGTCAGGGCAACAGCTAAGGTTTTGCAGGGAGATTCAGGAGTTGTGATGAGTTTCCTCATTGGGTTTAGCGGGTCTAAGGTACCCATGTCGGCCCTTATTGATTATGCTAGGATGTTAGGAGTCTGTGTGACCCTTGCATGTATTATATGTTGTTATGTTTACCGGGCAGGGCTCGATGTCGGGCGAGGCCCGATGACTAGAACATATGCTATTGTTTTATGATCATTATATGTGTTATCATTATTATGTGATATACATATTTTATGTGTATAGTGGGCGAGGCCCAATGACGGGCGGGGACTAAGAATAACAGAAATGTAAACCGGGTGGGGTTCGATATCGGGCGAGTCCCAATGTAGGGCGGGGCCAGTATGTGATTTATTATGTATGGTATGGGGTAGTTTGGGGAACTCACTAAGCTTTGTGTTTATAGTTTTCAGTTTATGTTTCATGTACTCCTGGTTCCAAGGGGAAGACCTCAGGATGACTGCATCGCACACACCATATGGATTCCGCTTTTGAGAAATTACTATGGTTGATATGATCTTTGATACACTTATTTTCTTTTGGGTTGTATGGATAATGTTTTGGAATATTGTTTTATTAAATTAAAAATGAAATTTTTGGATCATATTTTTGGGGCGTTACAAGTTGGTATAAGAGCCTTGGTTTGAGGGATTCGAGCACGCTCTCGGGTGTGTCCAAACTCAAATTGAGGATTTGGAAAGTTTTTCAAAAATAAATATATTTTTAAGAAAAGGGTTTTTCTAAAAGAAGAAAGGGTGTGGTGCATGCAATCGGTCGATATCAAGTAAGTCCTCCCAAATTACCAATACATGTTATCTGATATAATTTGATTTGTGAATCTGTGAATCGCATGCTAGTTAGGGCTAATGATCTGCTTAGTTTTTGCATGATAGAATGCTGGGATAGATGCCTTTGTGTGCTTATTGTATGAGCTTGTAGACTTTTATGTTAATTCTGATCAGTCAGTGATTGGATGGCCTGATTAATTTATGCTTGGTTCTAATTACTTGATGCTCAAATGTTTCTTGCTTTGTGCTTTTAAGAGTTCTAACTAGCTTTAGTTAACTAGTAAACGAATATGCTAAGTTACATATTATGGGAACTAAATAATTTTAGAAGGTTATGTTTTAACTCTATTGCGCAGTTCTTGTTTGAGTCCAACCGTTGTAGTGTGAAACCTCTCTTTCGAAGAATTATCTGGTTTTAGTGATATGTAATTGTATTCGTGAGCTAGTTAAAGGGGGTTAGCGGGAGTTCCTTCTGTAGCTGATGGCAGAGAGTGCTATGAAGTTTGACCTAGGAAAACCTAGGATGAGATCTAGTGTCGGGAGCTTTATCTGTAAGGGAAGGTTATATGGATATAGAGTAACTTGGTTGAGTCAAATAAATTCTTGAGGAAAGTACGGATAGATGTGGAAGGTAGTATGGGCCTGTACTACTGGAAGGAGAGGATCTGTACTCGATTCAAGGAGGGTTGCGATGAAACCAGGGAGCTTGTAGATTTGTGATTCCCCGATATATTTTGATGCATATTATGATGGTTTATATGGTCTATTTTCAGTATGGTGGTATTGCAAGGCAGACCTACTGGCAATTCTAGTGTTGGGGAGGGCTTGGGTTCAGGATCTGAAGTGGGGAGCTCGATGAGCAGACTAGGGAGTTCATCTCATCTGATATTACTCATTACATTATTGATCAGACTACTGTGATCTTCGGTTCGGTCAATGAGGGTATTCTGGAGATTCCAGACGAGCGATTAAGCTCGTTTCGTTCTGAGATGATGGCGCTAGCAGAAGCACGTTCTTTGACATTCAAGGAGTTTAGGGCATGTGGAGATCCGAAGTATCATGGGGAGAAGGACCCCATAGCGAGTCGACGGTGGTTAGCAGATGTTTCTAACGCCTTCTGCACCACCCCGGATAGTGAGTACTCTACTTCTGTTATGCACTATCTACTCGCACACTAACAAAGCATCTCATATCGGCAAACTTCCCTAGACTAAGGCATCACAAATCAGGCCACTCTAGTCCTATCATGAATACCTAGTCTTCTAGCATGCATAACAATTTATATCATATAATATTGTAAGGTATTTTGGGGATCTTTACCGTTCGGGCGCTGAATGATCGTACACACTGCTTCTTTCTTGCTTACCACAAAACCATTTACAAAACTTTATGCCCTTATTTAAAAAGTTTCCTCAAATCCTCGGTTTGAGTTCAGTTACCCCCGAAGGTGCACCTGAATCCCTCAAACCAAGGCTCTGATACCAATTGTAACAACGCAAATTTTCACACAAATTTTTCATTTTAAAAAAATAGAGTATTTTTATTCAAAACAAGGCATAAACAATTTAAGTGTCATGTCAAATACAAACTGTCTAAATCCCAAGATCATAAAACATCCTTCAGTGTGTACAGATCACGCCGGCGCCTTCCCACGGTCCTCGCTAGTACCTGAAACACATACATAACAACTGTAAGCATAAATGCTTAGTGAGTTCCCCAATATACAACTTACGCACATACGCCTTTCCAGGCCCTGACCTTCCGGTCCTCGACACAACGCCTTCCGGCCCATAACATAATCGCCTTCCGGCCCGCATAACATACATAGCACATATAACAAATAACTTATCACCTATAGCATACATATCACACATCATATCTGACCTTCCGGTCACACAGTCAAACCCTTCCGGGTACAGTATAGTGAGAAGACTCACCTCGCGGGTAATGAAAGCTAGCGACTCCTGAAATCACTCGCACTCGATCCGCCGAGCTACAGACTCCCTATAATACCATATATCCCTTATTAATACTTTTAGCTTTCAAGACAACTGACCCTAAGAAATTACATGTAGGTCAACTCTGGTCAACGGTCAACGGTCAACTTGACCGGACTCGGCGAGTGCAAAGGCGACTCGGCGAGTCTAGACGTCCTCCCCAACTTCTCCTGATGTTCCCTTTCTACTCGTCGAGTATCCCTCTTGGATCGACGAGATCCTCGTGGAAGAATCGCGGGGCCACCCCGACTCCACTCGCCGAGTCTGAAGAACAGCTCGGCGAGTTCCAGTCAATCTCCAAGCTACTCGTCGAGTCTGTCCATCGGACTCGGCGAGTCCATGCCATGCAGTCGATCAAACTGCTTCCTGAGATAAGTATTGTCCCGAAATACACAAGCATGGGACCTTCTGGACCTCTAAGGTCCTAATACAGGGCTATAGTCGTTTGGATAACAAGGTACTAATCCATCTAATCACCAAATGGGTTCCATAAACCCTAAATCCATGCACACATCAACATAACAGAAAAATACCCGAAATATTACCTGAATAACGCACTCTCTGTGTCCCCAAACCGCAGAACTCGAATCCCTTGTTGTTCCTTTAGCCAAAACTCTTCTCTTCCTTGCACAACAAATTCTTCAAGGCCCTAATATCCTTTAATCTTGCTCTAGATGCCCACAGCCGTTTAGGGTTCTTCTCAATCGACTAAAGACGGACAATGACGACCTATAAGTGCATTATATACGTTCCAAAACCAAACAGCTAGGGTTTCCGCTGAACAGCGTAGACTCGCCGAGTCCATATCTGGACTCGTCGAGTCCAGTCGCGAACCCGCGACCAAGTCTGCGATCCTACTCGGCGAGTCTAGGCTCCAACTCGCCGAGTCCCCTCTTAAATCACCCCAAAAACATAATTTAACAATACCTGAGATTCCGGGCTGTTACAACTCTCCCCCACTAGGATTAGACTTCGCCCTCGAAGTCTCACTCTGCAAATAGCTCCGGATGCAGCTCCCGCATCTCACGTTCCGGCTCCCAAGTCATTTCCGAACCTTTCCGGTGTTGCCACTGGACCAACACCAGCGGTACCTCCTTGTTCCTTAGGACCTTGATCTTCCGATCCCTGATGGCCACTGGTCTCTCAGCATAATTCAGGCTCGCATCCACTTGAATATCCTCCAATGGAACCACTGCCGACTCATCGGCTATGCACTTCCTCAATTGTGACACATGAAAAGTGTCGTGGATCTGTCCCAACTCTGTTGGCAACTCCAACCGATAGGCTACCCGGCCTATCCTTGCAATCACACGAAATGGCCCTATATACCGGGGCCCCAACTTGCCCCTCTTCCTGAATCGAATCACTCCTTTCCAAGGAGAGACCTTCAGGAGAACGAAGTCGCCGACTTGAAACTCAAGCTCGGATCGGCGCCTGTCTGCATAACTCTTCTGTCGGCTCTGGGCGGTCAATAACCTCTGTCTAACTAGCTGAATCTGCTCTGTCGTCTGAAGCACGATCTCTGTGCTACCCATCACTCTCTGTCCCACCTCTCCCCAACAAATGGGGGTCCGACACCTCCTACCATACAACAGCTCAAAAGGTGGCACACCAATGCTCGAATGATGGCTGTTGTTGTAGGAAAACTCTGCTAAGGGCAAGTATGTATCCCAGCTACCCCCGAAGTCTAACACACACGCTCGAAGCATGTCCTCCAGCGTCTGAATCGTCCGCTCGCTCTGACCGTCTGTCTGGGGATGGTATGCGGTACTAAAATGCAATTTAGTACCCAGCTCCTCATGGAATTTCTTCCAGAACCTGGAAGTGAAGGGCACATCACGGTCTGAAACAATCGAGATCGGCACTCCATGCCGAGATACCACTTCTCTCACATATATCTCCGCCAACTTCTCCGCTGAAGAACCCTCGCTGATGGCAAGGAAGTGTGCACTCTTCGTCAACCTATCCACAATCACCCAAATTACGTCAACTCCCCTAGCAGTCCTCGGCAATTTGGTGATGAAATCCATAGTGATCTGTTCCCACTTCCACTCGGGGATCTCCAATGGCTGTAATTTGCCATGCGGTCTCTGGTGCTCGGCCTTAACCCTACGGCAGGTCAAGCACCTCTCAACGAACCATGCCACGTCCCTCTTCATACAGGGCCACCAATACTCTTTCCTCAAATCCAAATACATCTTCGTAGCACCGGGATGGATCGAGAATTTCGATCTATGAGCCTCTTCCATCAGAGTAATACGCGTACCGCCCACGAACGGTACCCAGATCCGACCCTGAAACGTCATAAGCCCTCGTCCATCCTTAACGAACTCTGAAATTAACCCCACAACCCGCTCTTTCTTCTGCATTTCTGGCCGCACAGCCTCGGCCTGTGCCCCACGAATAGCATCCCATACTGGAGTCATCACAGTCAGTCTCAAGCATACATCTCGCAATGGAGTGCTCTCCGCCCTGCGGCTCAATGCATCGGCTACCACATTAGCCTTGCCCGGGTGGTACAGGATCTCACAATCATAATCCTTGATCACATCCAACCACCTCCTCTGACGCATATTTAGGTTGGGCTGATCCATCAAATATTTCAAGCTTTTATGGTCCGTGTATATCGTACATCGAACCCCATACAGGTAGTGACGCCAAATCTTGAGAGCGAACACTACTGCCCCCAACTCTAAATCATGCGTGGGATACCTCGCCTCATGAGGCTTCAGCTGCCTCGACGCATAAGCTATCACAAGACCCCTCTGCATCAACACTACACCCAGTCCCGAAATCGATGCGTCACAATATACTACAAAATCTTCCATTCCTTCCGGGAGAGCTAATACCGGGGCTTCGCACAACCTCTGGCGAAGTGTCTCAAAGGAGGTCTGCTGCTCGGGCCCCCATGAGAATGCAACACCCTTCCGGGTCAATCTGGTGAGCGGCACTGCGATCTTGGAGAAATCCTTAATGAATCTCCGATAATACCCTGCCAACCCAAGGAAGCTCCTGATCTCAGAGGGTGACTTCGGCACCTCCCAACTCATCACCGCCTCAACCTTGGCCGGATCGACCAATATCCCTTTCTGATTAACAACATGTCCTAGAAATTGGACCTCCCGCAACCAGAAGTCACATTTGGAGAACTTTGCATAAAGCTTCTCCGACCTCAATACCTCAAGGACCTCCCTCAAATGCTCCTCATGCTGCTCTCTAGATCTCGAATACACCAGAATGTCGTCGATAAATACAATCACTGACCGATCCAACATCGGCCTGCATACCCTGTTCATGAGATCCATGAACACAGCCGGGGCATTGGTGAGCCCGAAAGGCATCACCACAAACTCATAATGCCCATATCGCGTCCTAAACGCTGTCTTCTGGACGTCCTCATCCCGTACTCTCACCTGATGGTACCCTGACCTCAGATCGATCTTGGAAAACCAAGATGCTCCCTGCAACTGATCGAATAAGTCATCGATCCTCGGTAACGGATAACGGTTCTTGACCGTCAACTTGTTCAACTCCCGGTAATCAATGCACATCCGGTGTGAACCATCCTTCTTCTTGACGAACAGAATAGGTGCTCCCCACGGCGAACTGCTCGGCCGAATGAATCCCTTCCCCAGCAACTCCTGGAGCTGCGAGGACAACTCTTGCATCTCTGGAGGTGCAAGACGATAAGGCACCTTAGCAATAGGCACGGCCCCCGGAACCAGGTCAATACCAAACTCTACTTGTCTCACAGGAGGCACTCCCGGCAGCTCCTCGGGGAAAACATCTGGAAACCCACGCACTACTGGGACCTCCTCCACTGACCTCGGTCTCTCAGAAACCTCCCGCGTATCCATCACATACGCCACAAAACCCTTACAGCCCTGCTGTAGACATTGCCTCGCCCTAGCGACCGAACAAAAAGCAGACCCCGAACGGGTACCCTCGCCGTACACCGAAAGAACTCCCCCACTATGGTCTCGTATAGTCACCAGCTGACGCTCACAGTCGATGACAGCGCCGAATCGGCTCAACCAGTCCATGCCCATGATGACACAGACGTCACCCATCGCAATAGGAATCAGGTCAATCGGGAACTCAACCCCGAAAATCTCTAGCACGCATCCCCGAAGAACCTCCGTGGCATAAATCACTTTCTCGTCAGCTATAGAAACTCTCAAAGGTCGACTCAACGACTCACGACTAACGCTGATATGCTGACTAAAGGCTAAAGATACAAAGGACCTACTCGCACCCGAGTCAAATAACACTAAGGCAAGCACAGAGTTCACAAGGAAAGTACCTACGCATATAATAACATAAGTATAACATCTCGACATTAAAAATAAATACATGAATTACAGCATACCTGCCACAACATCGGCCGCAGCGCGGACCTCCTCTGCAGTCAGCTGAAAGGCTCTCCCACGAGCCCTCGGGGCCTCGACCTTCACCGGTCGAGTCTCAGTAGTCCTGGCAGTAGGTGCAGATCCTTGACGAAGCTGAGGGCACTCGGCCTTCCGATGGCCGGTCTGGTTGCAATGAAAGTAAACCATAAACCCCTTGGGGCACTCCCTAGCAATGTGCCCCTCCTTGCCACACTTGTAGCAAGCACCAGCTCGACACGCCCCATCGTGACCCTTGCCACACTTTCCGCAAGTGCGGCCCTTCGGGCCTCCCGTCCTCGAATCGGCGGACTTGGTCCGCTTGGCTGCCGGCTGAGACTGAGCCGGCCGCCGGTCCACCTGCTGAGACTCGGCCTCCTCCCTGGCCTGGGTCTCCAACTCGATCTCACGCTTCCTGGCATTCGCCTGAAGCTCAGTAAAAGTATGATAGGTGGAGTTCGACACAAACTCCCGGATATCCCTCCTCAGAACACCCAAGTACCGGCTCATCCGAGCCTGCTCTGAGGACACCAGCTCGGGGCAGAACATCGCCCTCTCATGAAACTTCTGCGTGATCACCGCAACAGAATCAGTACCCTGCTTGAGGGTTAAGAACTCCTGAACCAATCGTTCCCTCTCCACCGGGGGAACGTACTCGTCCCTGAACATAGCAGTGAACCCCTCCCATGTCACCGCTGTAATCTCTGCCAAAGTGAAGTTCGCCGTCACGAACTTCCACCAGTCCTTCGCTCCCAGACGGAGCTGGTTCAAAGCGAACCGTACCCTCAGGTGCTCCGGGCATGAACAAGTGTAGAAGCACCCCTCTATATCCGCGATCCACCTCATCGCAGCAATCGGATCCTGCGTCCCATCGAACTCAGGTGGCTTCGTGTTGCTAAACTCCCGGAACAGCAACGAGTCACCCCCCTGTGGCCTGGCAGCGGCCACAGCTGCGGTAGCTGCAGCGGCTGCAGCTTCAATCAATGCGGCGTACCGCTCATCAAACGTCTCCATCAGGGTGGTCTTAATAGACCCAAACATCTCCGGGATCTCAGCCCGGATCGCCGCCGCTACCTCCTCGTGAATCATCCGACGAATCTCCTCGTCACCCACACCGCTCGTACTCGCTCCGTGGCGTGGTCTAACCATGAT
This sequence comes from Lactuca serriola, assembly GCF_051521515.1. NCBI lineage: Eukaryota > Viridiplantae > Streptophyta > Magnoliopsida > Asterales > Asteraceae > Lactuca > Lactuca serriola. Next base: position 20,396,147 of record NC_136416.1, on the reverse strand, counting down.
GTCTCTGAAATACAACATAAAACTATCGGAGACTCCATCGAGTGTAATCGCACTCGATAACGCAACCCTACTCAGTCTCCGATATCCAGGGATTCTTACTTGGGCCTCCCACTGACCCGGTGCCTTCGGTAGTACGGGCCCAATACTACCGACCACACCGCATCAGCATTCACCCCAAATCTTCCTCCCCAAACCCCGGATAGTGAGTACTCTACTTCTTTTATGCACTATCTACTCGCACACTAACAAAGCATCTCATATCGGCAAACTTCCCTAGACTAAGGCATCACAAATCAGGCCACTCTAGTCCTATCATGAATACCTAGTCTTCTAGCATGCATAACAATTTATATCATATAATATTGTAAGGTATTTTGGGGATCTTTACCGTTCGGGCGCTGACTGATCGTACACACTGCTTCTTTCTTGCTTACCACAAAACCATTTACAAAACTTTATGCCCTTATTTAAAAAGTTTCCTCATGTAACGCCCGTGTTTCTAGGCTTGCCATTTTTAGCAATGTAATAGTCTAGGTTAACCTTGTAACTCAACTTGAAATAATAAGAATGTATTATTTGTGAATTATTTGAATTATGTGATTTATGTGTGTATTTTCTTAATTTTTATAATTTAATAAATTAAGAATAAAATAAGCGTCAAAATTTAAGTGTGAGATAAGCCCGACATCTTTGCATAAAGTTGTAGTGGTCGAAACAAGGATTCCGGAGATATAAGGAATGCCAAAATCCGAGTTATAACGAAGAAGTTATGACCTGTCGAAGTTTCGCGACAGAACCGACACGACGCCGAGTGACGTAAAATATGAATTTAAGATAGAGCGATATTTAGCCTTATCGATCTAAACGAAAGTCTTAGATTTCGTTAAACCGAGAGCGTGCATAAAAGGAACGCCCAAATCTGACTTTGTATGAGGAAGTTATGATTTTTCTAAGTTTCGACTTAGCAGTATGCAGCCCGAATACTCGATTTGAGATCGAGCGGTTTTTAGCCGAAACAATCTAAATGAGAATCGAAGATCTTGTTGTTAGTAGCGAAGCAATGAAAAGTTAAGCGAGAACGGACGTCAGACGAAGAAGTTATGAATTTATAACGAAGTTTTTCTGTCCCGGCCTTCTAAAAATAAATAATAAAAATAAAAGTCAAAATTTGCCGACGGAGTCTAAATGAAAGTTGTAGAGTATGGTCTGACCTTCGCGTGGATATAAAGAACGTCGAAAACGGAGCTCGTATGCGAAAGTTACGCAATTTAGAAGTTTGACAAGTCAATTACGCCCCGCGTAATTTGAGTACGCCCCGCGTACTCAGTCGGTTGCAACTTGTCTGACCAATACTCGAGTGCCACCAGTCGACGCACGCAGTGACGTCAAAGTACGCCCCGCGTAACCCGAGTACGCCCCGCGTACTGAGTACGCCCCGCGTAATTTGAGTACGCCCCGCGTAATCCCAGACCCAGCAGCCTATAAATAGAACTCGAATTCAGCCATTTTCTCTTGTTCAAACTCTTCCCTCTCTCTAAGTTTTGCCTCGTTTTGCGTGCCATTTATACCCCAAAGCCCCGGTAATATTCCCGAGCCCCGAAGTAAGATCCGAATCCCCGAGGATCCCGAAGAGCGTTATTCCCGAGCCGAAACGCTGCCCGCGAGGAGCCCGGTTTTGTGAAGATCTTCCAGATCTACGGAGAAACACCTCTTCTACAAGCCGTAGTGTTGCCCGATCATCTTCTGATCAAGTGAGTGTGTAGTTATTTTCAATTCCAACGCAATATTATGAAGTATTTCATATAAAATACGTGTTATGTGTATATATTTGGTTGTTATACGTGTGAGTGTATATTCACTCTCTTCTATCTTATAGATCTGATGTATTCTCTATGAAATACGTGTTATGTGTGTATGCCTCATCTGTTATGTGGAATATGTGTTGATTAAAACATGTTATACAGGTTTTTAAACTATGTATAAAAATGTATATTTTTATCTACTAATATGTTGGGTAGAACATGGGTAGATAATTGGTGTGTAATAAACAGATGAGAGGCCTCGGTGTTATTGGTGTTATTCTAGTCATTCAGCAGAGTATGGATGACGACCACGGACTATTCTAGACTGTCCTGTGGAGCACTAGCAGGCTCATTACCTGTAGGTGTTGTGAACGACGTGTTCACCGGTGTACTCTATCCCCCACATTGTTGCCTTTAGGATACTTATTGTTGAGGAAGCCCCTCTGCAGTAATATCCGTCCCGATGAAAAATCCTAAAATAAGTTCCTTATAATAGACGTTATTTTTAGGAACGTAAGGTGAGGATAATGGGAATGGGTAATCGGGTTTATTGTTGATGGTTGAAATTAAATATAATTATTGTGGGTTTGAAAACCCTATATGCTCACCAGGCTCCCAAGCCTGACCCACTCAGTTGATTTACTTTACAGGAAGTGGCGCAAGAGCTTAAGATGGGCGAACATCAAGTTGTTTTTGTTTACAAGTCTGTATATGTATATATTTGTTGAACGACTTGTAATGTTATCGTTTATGCTTTATGACCTGTATCGGAACATGACATCCCGACTTTTGATTTTGAAATGAAATCATATTTCTTTATGAAATGTTTTGATAAATATCTATTTTATCATGTTTTGTCTTTGGGAACAAATTCCGCATCTCTTTTAAAATTAAAAGGATTTACTCTGAAAATTATTTTAAAAAGCATAAATGAAATCGGTCTTTTCTGGCCGAGATTTTGGGGATGTCACACCTCAAATCCTCGGTTTGAGTTCAGTTACCCCCGAAGGTGCACCCGAATCCCTCAAACCAAGGCTCTGATACCAATTGTAACAACGCAAATTTTCACACAAATTTTTCATTTTAAAAAAATAGAGTATTTTTATTCAAAACAAGGCATAAACAATTTAAGTGTCATGTCAAATACAAACTGTCTAAATCCCAAGATCATAAAACATCCTTCAGTGTGTACAGATCACGCCGGCGCCTTCCCACGGTCCTCGCTAGTACCTGAAACACATACATAACAACTGTAAGCATAAATGCTTAGTGAGTTCCCCAATATACAACTTACGCACATACGCCTTTCCAGGCCCTGACCTTCCGGTCCTCGACACAACGCCTTCCGGCCCATAACATAATCGCCTTCCGGCCCATAACATATTGCCTTCCGGCCCGCATAACATACATAGCACATATAACAAATAACTTATCACCTATAGCATACATATCACACATCATATCTGACCTTCCGGTCACACAGTCAAACCCTTCCGGGTACAGTATAGTGAGAAGACTCACCTCGCGGGTAATGAAAGCTAGCGACTCCTGAAATCACTCGCACTCGATCCGCCGAGCTACAGACTCCCTATAATACCATATATCCCTTATTAATACTTTTAGCTTTCAAGACAACTGACCCTAAGAAATTACATGTAGGTCAACTCTGGTCAACGGTCAACGGTCAACTTGACCGGACTCGGCGAGTGCAAAGGCGACTCGGCGAGTCTAGACGTCCTCCCCAACTTCTCCTGATGTTCCCTTTCTACTCGTCGAGTATCCCTCTTGGATCGACGAGATCCTCGTGGAAGAATCGCGGGGCCACCCCGACTCCACTCGCCGAGTCTGAAGAACAGCTCGGCGAGTTCCAGTCAATCTCCAAGCTACTCGCCGAGTCTGTCCATCGGACTCGGCGAGTCCATGCCATGCAGTCGATCAAACTGCTTCCTGAGATAAGTATTGTCCCGAAATACACAAGCATGGGACCTTCTGGACCTCTAAGGTCCTAATACAGGGTTATAGTCGTTTGGATAACAAGGTACTAATCCATCTAATCACCAAATGGGTTCCATAAATCCTAAATCCATGCACACATCAACATAACAGAAAATACCCGAAATATTACCTGAATAACGCACTCTCTGTGTCCCCAAACCGCAGAACTCGAATCCCTTGCTGTTCCTTTAGCCAAAACTCTTCTCCTCCTTGCACAACAAATTCTTCAAGGCCCTAATATCCTTCAAGATTGCTCTAGATGCCCACAGCCGTTTAGGGTTCTTCTCAATCGACTAAAGACGGACAATGACGGCCTATAAGTGCATTATATACGTTCCAAAACCAAACGGCTAGGGTTTCCGCTGAACAGCGTAGACTCGCCGAGTCCATATCTGGACTCGTCGAGTCCAGTCGCGAACCCGCGACCAAGTCTGCGATCTTACTCGGCGAGTCTAGGCTCCAACTCGCCGAGTCCCCTCTTAAATCACCCCAAAAACATAATTTAACAATACCTGAGATTCCGGGCTGTTACAGTATTTCTACTTTGGTATTGTTTGATTCGGGGGCTGCCTGATCGTTTGTATCGCTTTTGCTTAGCAAGAGATTTGTTGGAGATTTGGGAGAGATGGGTTGTCCTCTTAATATTGAGATTGCCAATGATAGGACGGTTCGGGCTGCAAGGGTTCATCAACGTTGTACTCTCCAGTTATTCAACGAGTAGTATCCGGTTGATTTGGTTCCCACTCCTCTGTGTAGGAACATGGTTATCCTGGGCATGGATTGGTTGATCCCTAATGGGGCAGTGATTGACTGCGAGCAGTAGTTAGTTCGAGTTCGGACCCCGAGTAAGGGAGAGTTGGTGATTCATAGGGAGAGACTGTAGCGTGGACCGATTTGTGTTCTGCAGCGAGGGCTATACACTATCTTCAGCAGGGTTGCTCGAGTTTTGTTGCCTATGTCATGGATACTCGGGATAAGGGTAAGGCGACTGTGGATGATGTGCCGATTATGCGTGATTAATCGGATGTATTTCCGGAGGATTTTCCTGGGGTGCCTCCAGAGAGGCAGGTTGAGTTCAAGATTGATCTGGTTCTAGGTGCGGCTCCAATAGCCAAAGCACCATATCGGTTAGCTCCTTCGGAGATGCAAGACTTGTCTACACAGCTGCAGGAGCTGTTAGACAAGGGATTTGTTCGACCGAGCAGTTTGTCATGGGGTGCACCGATTCTGTTTGTGAAGAAGAAGGACGGGTCTCATCGTATGTGTATCGACTACCAGGAGTTGAATAAGGTAATGGTGAAGAACTGTTATCCACTTCCGAGGATTGATGATCTTTTCGACAAGCTTCAGGGTGCATCTTTGTTCTCTAAGATTGATTTGTGATCGGGTTATCATCATATGCGGGTGTGACATCCCCATTTTCACGGCCAGAAAAGACCGATTTGCTTATGTTTTGTTTTATAAATCAGAGTGATCGTTTAAAGAAAACGGTTGCGGAATTTGTTCCCAAAATAAAATATGATAACCATTTATCAAAACATTTCTCAAAGAGAATGTATTTCCATTAAATAATAAAACCTCGGGATGTCATGTTCCGATACAGACCAAAAGCATAAACAATATAAAATAGACCTTACAATAGTTATTCAACTACTGATCTATAATCCAAAACCTCTCGTCAAGTCCACCAACTTATACTCTTGTGTCATTACCTGTAATGCAAAGAAAACTGAGTGGGTCAGGCTTGGGAGCCTGGTGAGCATATAGGGTTTTCAACCCACAATAATACAATTATTATATTCAACCATCAAACAATCAACTCAATTACTCATCCCTATTATGTTTCTTAGGATTTTACCCTAGGAATTCAACTACTCGTCATTCCTTCATTCCTAAGGATTGACCTAAGGAATTTACACAAACTTCCATTGCAACATAAGGCGCATCTGCCAACATTATCCTTTAAGCGCCTCTGCCAGGATTACGTCATACACTATGAGGCGCGACTGCCAGGTTTATGACATTCTCTTTTAGGCACATCTGCCGACATTACCTTATAAGCGCATCTGCCAAGATTATCCTATAAGCGCATCTGCTATTATTATGACAATCTCTATTTGGCGCATCTGCCGACATTATCCTATAAGCGCATCTGCCAGGATTATGACATTCGCTACTTGGTGCATCTACCGATATTATTCTCCAGCACATCTGCTAGCTTTATGACATTCTTTAATTGGTGCGTCTACCAATATCATTCTTAATTATCTTTCATACCTCATCACTTTATCACATACCAACTATCTCATCTACCCATGTTCTACCCAACATATTTGTAGATATAGAATACACATACAATTTATCTCTTTTAAAACTATATAAAACATTCATTCCATACTCATCTCAAATAAACAACAATATATAAACACATAGCACGTATTTTATACCAAATACTTCATATTTATGTGTTAGAAGAAAGTAACCATACACTCTCCCAAACATACACTTAATACATTCAAACAATACTTGTATTATACCCGTGTTTATGAAAGGGACTATACACCCACACATATAAACAACCTCATATTATACACGTAGCACGTATTTCATAGAAAATACTTAATAATTATGCATTAGAAGAAAATAACCACACACTCACTTGATCAGAAGATGATCGGACAGCACTACGGCTTATAGAAGTAGTAATCCACAGCAGATCTGGAAGATCTTCACAAAAATCGAACTTCTCGCGGGCAGAGCTTCGACTCGGGAACCGCACTTCTCGGGATCTTCGGGATCTCGGGACTTTCCTCGGGGCTAGAGTATGATACCGGGGCTTCGGGGTGGAATCGGGAGTAAAAATGCAGAGCTTCGGCACAAAGATGAGAAGAAATGAGCAAATAAACCCTGAACCCTCACATCCTATTTATAGTGAAAATATCTGATGTACTCGCCGAGTAGGGGACACCTACTCGCCGAGTTGGTCCATACTCGCCGAGTAGGGGACACCTACTCGCCGAGTTGGTCCATGTGGCGGCTTTCTGGTGGTGCCACGTGTCAAATTCTGGGTGGTGTCATGTCACCCCTATCGCGTGTTAGCCTTCGAACTTAGAAAAATCATAACTCTCGCATACGAGCTCCGTTTTTGACGTTCTTTATATCCACGCGTAGGTAAAATCAAGATCTACAACTTTCGTTTAGACTCCGTCGGCTAAATCTTGACCGATCTCAAATTTAACAGTAGGAGGCGTTTAGACTGTTAAATGACCGCGAAGAATTCGTAACTCCTTCATACGAACTCCGTTTTCGTCCATATTTTTACCGTTGAGTTCCTATTAATGAGACCTTCAACTCTTATTTAGGTCACGTAAGCCAAAAACCGCTCGAACTAAAATTCGAGTTTCGGGTCGTGTACTGCTAAGCCGAATCTTAGAAAAATCATAACTTCCTCATACGAAGTCATATTTGGGCGTTCTTTTTATTGACGCCCTTATCTTAACATATTCTAAAACTTTTGTTTAGGTTGATAAGGCTAAATCTCGCTCTATCGTAAATTCACTATTTACGCTTCCCGGTGCCGTGCCGGTTTTGCCGTAAAACTTCGACAGGTCATAACTTCTTCGTTATAACTCGGATTTTGGCGTTCTTTATATGCACGGAAACCTTGTGACATATACTACAACTTGGTTGAGATTAATACTTCTAGATAATATTCCATAAAAAAGTCATTTTTGACGCCTATCGTCTTAAAATTGACTAGCCCGAATCTACGGGCGTTACAGCGGGTCAGGGATGAGGATGTACAGAAGACAATTCATTAAAGTTTTGAAAGACCATAAAGAGGACATGCATGGACAATAGCGAATATCAAGGGGATAAGACCAAATGTATGCATGCACAAGATTCTCATGAAGGATGGTTGCAAGCCTAGGAAAGAGGATCAAAGAATATTGAATCCACGAATGATGTAAATGGTCAAGAAAGAGATAATCAAAAGGTTCAAAGGCTACAAGAGAAGACAAAGGCGTTTCATGAAAAGCATATAACCTAAAATCGTTTTAGTCCGGGTCAAAAAGTTCTTTATCATTTATGTTTAAATCTATTCCTAGGAAAATTGTGATCTCGATGGCACGGGCCTTTTATTATTATAAAAGTGTTTGATCATGGTGCAGTTGAAATCAAGAGTTTGGAAACGAATCAAATCATCAAAGTGAATGCACAAGGTTTGAAACCATTTTATGAAGGATTTTACACTTCAGAATTTGACAACATAACATTGGAAAATTCGATTTCTGAATGTTGAAAGAAGCAAGACAATGTCTTGGCAAAGAGGTTAAATAAATTCATTGTGAATAAATAATCTCCGATTGAATTTTGGATGTTTCTAGGCTTAAGGTTGGTCACAAATAAGCATCTTCAGGTTTATCAATGATATTAGCCAAGGTTGGAAGAAAAGTGGGGTTTATGGAGCGAAAAAGAATGAAAAATGTCAAAAAAGTATGCAGTTTGCACGGTCGGGGTCCTCACTCGCGCAAAAGTTGTGCGGCCCAAGGCTTACCCGCCCAACTAGCGGCTCAAAAATTGCTCCAACACGAGGTGCTCTCTAATTTGTGCGTGCGGCTGAACCCTCACCCACGCAGTATTTGCGAGACCGCCCTCCCACTTGCGTAAATCTGCCACTTCATAAGAGTATTTAAAGCTATTGCGTCTGCTTCCTTTGCGTGACCAAGATTTCACTCGTGTGCATTTGGGCGGCCAAGAACTCCACCCACTCGTCATTATGTGGCCCATGTGTTGCTTCCATACCGTCCTCGCGGTCCTCCCTCACCTTGATCTTCGTATGATCATTCCTTGCTCTTATCCTAAGAATTGAGGATACTGCTTAATCTTAAGCTTGGGGTGAGGTATTCGTATTTCTTTTATTTTGATTGAATTTAGGTTGTATATAGTTGCATTTAGAGTAAGTAATTTAGGCACTTATAAAATTGCATAAAATTTTTCAAAAATATTGCATATTTTGTTTCTTTCTTTTCAAATTTTTAGTTTCATTCTAGCTAAGGTCTCATGCTTTTTTGTTCTCTCTTGCTTTCTCATCCATACAGGTACCATAGATCCAAGTCATAAGTATTGAATCACAGATTGGTCCCAAGTCTTCATATGGAATTCCTTGTATTGGACAAATAGGACACACTATGAGCCTCACATACCACTTTGAGATCGCTTGTGTGTGCAGTTCAGATGTAGGTAGCTTGATTGGGTCTAGGTGCAAAGGGATGTGGTTGGTTAGGACGACGTGTGCAAGCAAAGAATTAGCTCGGTAAGCTATTTGAAGACATTGAAGATTTGCATCTTGGTTTTGGGAGGAATACCCTTTAGTTGTAACACATGGTTCGAATTGGAAAGGATTTATGCATGGACTCGGCGAGTTGGGAGGTCAACTCGTCGAGTAGGGTCGTGAGATCAGGAAACGCGAAACGGGACTGACTCGGCGAGTCGAAGGTCGACTCGGCGAGTTCGATCTGTTTAAAGAAAACCCTAAATTTTGGGTTTGCCCCCTTTATAAACGTCATTATCCACCCCAATAGCCTCCCTTAGCACCATATAAGAACGTTTACGGCCGTACACCCTCTTGTGAGTGAAGTAAGATCAATTGGGAGCTTATCCTTGAGATTTTGGGGAGGATTCCAAGCTTAAAGAAGAAGTATCAAGGGGAAAACACTAGATCTAGCATCTAGTCCATCTTGGGCATTGATTTGAGGTATGAATCTGATACCTTAAGCAAAAATTGTATTTGAGAGTTGTGACCAACTTTGAGGAAATGGAAGCAATCTTGGATCTGGAGCTATCACAAGGATATGGTTCCAGATCTGGACCTTCTTAGGCCCCAAATATCATAAAGTTGCATCTTTTATTGAGCTCATTCCCTCTCCATGCATAAGAACCTTGTTTGAATGTTAGTTTTGGTGTCATGGACATGTGAGGCTATGCATGCATGTAAAGTTTGCAACTTTACGTGATATCTTCACTAGGAGCGTATGGATATGAAGTTTGAAACCTTAAATCCCACTGGAAAGAACCGATTACGTGAGAACTCATCGAGTCCCTCGGGTGATTCGGCGAGTCGAGAGGGTTCACGGCCAAGGGTTCACGGTCAGGGGTGTACGGTTGGTGGTTTATGGTCGTGAACATCAAGGAACTCGACGAGTCCCTCAGGTGACTCGGCGAGTTGGTGAGTGAAGTAGTGGACCCGACGAGTGACTAATTGTACTCGTCGAGCCAAGGTCAATATGGACTGTTGACCTTGACTATAGACCTTGACTTGACCAGGGTTAACCCTAGGGGCATTTATGGGATTATCCTGAGTCATTTACACATTGATTAATATTATCATTCAGTTTGGGAGGTTTAGGACTGTTAAGGAAGCAACTGTTGTATTCAGCAGTCAGAGGTGAGTCTTCTCACCATACCCATGGGTCTAAGGCACCAAGGTCGGCCCATTATGTAATTATGATATATGTGTTAGTTATTCTGTGATTTGATATGATATGTGATTGTGTTTTTTTCATGAAGACCCCAGGGGGAGCCCGTGGCATTGGATGTAAGACCATGTGGAGTAGCCCATGGCAATCCCAAGTAAAGACCATGTGAGGTAGCCCATGACATTGGATGTAAGACCATGTGGAGGTAGCCCATGTCAGTCCTAAGTAAAGACCATGTGGGGTAGCCCATGACATTGGATGTAAGACCATGTGGGGGAGCCCATGGCAGTCCTAGGTAAAAACCATGTGGGGTAGCCCATGGCACTATTACATGTTTTATGTATGCATGGCTTATGTGATATGTGTGTAGCTTTAATTAGCTAACAGTGTATGTGTATGTGTGGTGTATGGTATGCTTTAGGGAACTCACTAAGCATTTCACTTACAGGTTGTTGATTTGTTTCAGGTACATCTGAGCCCAAGGGCAAGGTCAAGGCGTGATGGCGCGGTGTGCACTCTATCGCTCTCTTTCACTGTTAGGGTTGGGGACACTCTGATGATTTGAATAAGCTGTAATGAATTGATGATTTGAAAATAGTTATGTTGGGATTTTATGGTTTAAGCAATTATGTTTTATTAATTAAAAAGTGAAAAAAAAAATTAAAAACTTGGGTCGTTACATTAGTACTCTTGATCTCATCCGAGCCTTGCTTAGTTAGATTGTCACCACCTTTTTAAGATAGGTCAACATTTTTCTAGGAGTCTAGAGTAGATAATTAGATAGGTTATATTTATCACACATTACAATGAGGTGCTTGATGAATTCTGAGGTGGACCCCTAATTCACATTTTTTAGACCAAAGTTTTCTCGGTAACACCAGTTTATGAGTCATTCCCCACCCTTTTTAGTAGATCTTGATATACTGTCAGTGATCATTAGGTGTTCATTTTAGCCTCTATCCATTACCCCATTTTCATATTATTTGAGTACTATGTTTAATGGTGAAATTCCTAAGACTTTCCAAGAAGAAAGACAAGAAGAAAACACAAAAAAAAAATGAAGAAAACTGGAAAAGTAAAGACAAAAAAGAAGATTCAATAAAAGCAACAAAAACAAAGAAGAAAAATGAAGAAAATAGCAACACAAAAAGAAAATCCAAGTTCAAGCATTCTCTCCTAAAAAAACAAAAAATAAATAAATAAATACAAGAGGAGAGAAATATGAAGACAGAAGATCGAGCAGCAAGGAGACCGAAGACCAAATAACATAAGTTCAAGATTGAAGATTTAGGCTGTAGGTTTAGATTTATGTTGAGTAGATTTTTCTTATTTTATTTTATTTTTTATTTTGGCGACAAAATGCAATGAAGATGAAACGGTAGAAGGTAAAGAACAGTACACGGGAGAAACCCCTGAATCGGATGTTTGCCGGAGGCCGTGCTGCAAACCCTATGTCGTTACCATACACTTTAGCCTGAAAAATGTAGGAATCATCGTGTGTGAAGAAACGCCTTTCCTTCATGCATTATGGTCTGCATTAGTGATTTAAAGTGCTCCCACTAGGCGCATCATGTGTGTCCTTTGTCTTGCACACCGTTGCCACATCCAGATGTGATCTATTCGCCCTTCAAGTGGTTCGCGAATGTGATTTATGGCTCTAAAGTGGGGATCATTTGGAAGATGTGTAAGGTCCACGCAAGACTGATTCTGACCATGTTGACTGATGTTGACCAAGTTCTAGGGTATCTTTCTTTTTCCTTTTTATCTCAGCTTATCCCGAGTTCATTTTAGTCTTGTTTTAACTCAATGACAAGTTAGGTTTAAGCTTGGGGTGATTTGATAGTTTATTTTATTATCTTCTTTTTTATAGTTTATTTTAGAATTTTTAGAATTTTTAGCCCTTTTTATTAGTATTGCATTATATATTCTTTATTTTCTTTATCATGGATCGTATCGAGTCTTTTCTATTTTGCATGAGGTATTTTGCAAGGCTTTGGAGCTCATTACGATTGTGGATTAGCTTGGAGATGGGCTCCGTGGGCTTTAGAGGCGTCATTGGGCTCTACGGATCCATCAAAGAAGATTTATGCTTAAAATGTTAAAGACTTGGATAAAGTGGGCTTATGAAGGTGGATATTGGATTCTTATTTTGGGCTTGGACTATCCACATTTAAAGCTTGAAGATGATTGGCCAAATTTGAATCATGTGAGGTGTGGAGGGGACTAATGGAATATTGAGTACTGGGGTGGTGCAGTGGAGAAAAAGAGCAACTGTACACTTTGGGGCATTTTGGTCATTTTGCTTAACTGTAGTTAGTTAGTTTTATTAATCCAGTTCTATTGTGTTGCATTTTTTATTGAACACAACCATTTCCCCGAGGATCGATACTCCTTTTTACCATTATATTACGTTTTATTTGCAAACAAAATGTATAATTTGTTTGGTGGACGTGACATCCCACCAGTTCTTGTCATTCTTGTTAAGCAAATTGTGAAATTCGTATATGTTTTATGATCTGAAATTAGTGACAAACACTTAATTTCAAATGAATCAAAATAAGTGTAATCAAAGATTCGATGCTTCTACATTGTTGAGCATATGAGGAGTATTGAGCATTGTTGGTATTAATTGCATGAACTTAAAGTCAATTAGTGATTTTATTCAAGAACTTATTTAGATTAGATCAACTAAATGAAGTTTTACTTAAAGATCATGTTTTGAGTAAAATACTTTTGTCGATTGAAAATATTAGAGCATATTAATATCTTAATTACCAACCTAGATTAAACATGAGTTGATGCCATATTACATCTAACAACCTAGTACTTGAATAGAATTTGAAATTGGAAATGTCTTTTAATTCTTGAATTTTATTCTCTAGTTAGTTTATTTATGAAGTTTAAATTGATGTTAACAAAGCTCCCCATTTTTACAATTTGTACAACTGATAGAGTGTCCTGTGAAAATATGGTCAAACAATAATTATTGTATTTTAATAATTATTTTTATCCCTTTTATTTGTTGGTTTGACACTCAAACACATACAAGTTTAGTTAATCAAAGTTTTTGGTTCACATTTTGCTCCTTCTTACTTGCAAAGAGATCCCTTTTGTTCTAAGTCTTACAAGACTAATATATATATAAACTCATTTTCTTTTCACTATCTTACTTATGTGGGATTGTTTAAAAGTTACTTAACCTCTTATCTAACTCTTTCAACTATGATAGTTTGGTGATTAATATCACATTCAACATATATAAGTCTGTTTTAGACATTCAATATACCAACACAAATGTATAATCATTTTCCATTTCGATAATGTATAAGGTTCAAGAATTGTCTTCAAAATGGGATAAGCTCATTTTCCAACAATTTTCTCGCAAATCAACCAACCTGTATCTAAAGGAAAATCCATGTCATAATCCATCACCTCTAACCACATGTACTCCATAATATAATTGATGTCTCTCACGACTTTGTAGTACGAAGATCTATTCTAAATGATGAAATCATTTTGATTGAGAAAAATGTGTTTGGAGATTTAAAGATAGCGAGGATAAAGATTATAGCATGTTTGAAGATTAAAGGATACCAAAGAGAGAAATTACATATGAAAAAACATAGCAACTTTAGCAGCAAAACAAATTTCGTAATATAAGTTGAGATTTTTTTTTATATGGCCAGTCATTTCACGAAATGAAGTACCATAAAAGTATTTTATGTCAGGAATATGTGTTGCATTATAAAAGTATTTCACAATTACCTTCTTATGAAATGAATGGTCATTTTGTGGTATGAATCGAAGTGACTATGTTAAATAATTCCGTCTTTTTTTATATTTTTATGTTTATCCTTTTTTGTATATTTATTGGTAGTTTATAAAAATAAGGCAGACAAGAATAAATACGGATTAAAGTATTAGTCGATGGAAATTAAGCCTTTGGTGGGAGTTGGGGAGGGTGGGTGGACTCACATGCCAAGTATTCTGACATTGACAGTTACATCACATACTTCAATTAAGCTTTGCTTGCAAAACATACTTATGGTATCATGGTCCCTCCCTTTTTCATCTCCTTTATCTATTATTTTCTCCTTTTAATTAATTTCCCAATAAGTATATATTATATTCATTTATTCTAATTCTAATTTTAGTTTCCAAATTATATATACTTATTTGCATCGTTACAAGGTATTGATGCTACCCATTATGATCGACGAATACATCAGTTTTTTAGTTAAATATATGTGACAATCAGCTTGGATATAAATACTTAAAGACAAAAAAAAAAAGAACAAAAAATTACTTGTTTTCTAGTTAATCCGTATGAAAGGAAACAAGCGAGTAGTAAAAGCAAAAGGTAAAAAACAGGAAATGCTGGTTTCTGAAAAGCTCCATGTGTTTGTAGGAGTAGCGCATAAGATGACATTGGGGACCAATGCTTTCTTTACAGAATAACTCTGAATAAGTGAATAACAATATCAAGGTCACAAAGTGGGGTTTGCTTATATTGGGCCGAGGAAGCCCAATTTATGGTAATGGGCCACTTGAACGTAAAACAAGAAATATTGAAAACTACAAAGTATCAAAGATATAAAAGAAATTTATTGTAGAAGCACGATTAATTTAACTCTTACATGGCATAGTTGATGAGTATTTGAAACAGATGTCTATTCAACAATGTCAATTTTATCCCAACAAATGTATATAAGTATAAAACAGCAATCATACAGATGTTACATCTTCAAATTATTCCCACAACCAAATGGGTCAACCCTAAATGTTGATTCAGTGGTCAACGAAAGTATACAGATACCTGAGGGATATCAATGTCATTTTCCTCCTCGTCTTCACACGCCACCATCAGATCCAGGTGGCGGCGATACTCCGGAATCTCCATCTTTGCCACATCTCTCGCCAGATCCACCACCTTCTTATCCATCCTGTCTTTATGCCTAGGAAACATACTGTTGTACAACAAGCAACTCCCACACGAAATGCTATAAGCATCAAGTCCCTTGTCAGCAAGCCATTTGATGAGTTCCCTTAGAGTAGGGTTGCCCTTGATCGTCCACCTGTCCCACACTGTCCACGTCAGGTCTTGGTGCTTCATCACCTTTGGTGGGACCGGCTCTGCCATGGAGAACAACGGGAGTGCCAGGTTGGCAAACGTGTTGCGGTAGTCTTCCACCTTGTGGCCCCCGTCGATGACTTTGTAAAGCTCGAGGCAGACTAAACCGGTTGCCATGGCGGTTGATGTGGCGATTGCTGGGATGATTCTGCCAGCTATGAATTTGGCTCGCAGTTTGTCCACTTCTGGGATGCTGTAGTTTCTTGCTCTCATGTTTGCTAGTCCAGCTATGAAGTCCATGTGGTAATTCGTGTCGTCATCCTTCAAAAATTCAATCAAATTGGTTAAAGTCAAACAATCAATGCATTATATCATATTACCATATACAAAAAGATTGGATGTATACCTTTTCAAACTGAATAGGTTTCATGGTATAATCAGAAGGAAGAGACTTTCTAGCACGTTCTATATTCTTGATTAACTGATCGATAACTGCAGAATCGTCCACAGATGCAGCGGATAAAGTGGTGGCATTTTCATCGGTTTCTATTCTGACACCTTGTTTTGGTTGAAAGTCCGGGACAATAACCTTTTCAACAGCTTCAGCTAATTTCTTCGGGTTCTTGGCCCACTCCGGAATCGGAATCCCGAATGTCTCCGCTCGAAGAATGGCACCCGACAACACAAAATGAAGATGACTCGGGTCGGAAACAGAGAATTCCAACGGACGCGGGAATCGCTTCGGAGCGGACCAAAACGGTGCTCCGGTACTGGTGGCAGCATCTTCCGGGAATGTAAAGATCAGTTGTTTCATACGATTACAGAAGTAATCTTCAAACCTAGAAAACAGATTAATAAAGTTAAACATACGATTATATAATAAATACAAAAAGAAAGAACGGAATGTAATGGAATGGAATATGAGGAAGGGAATTACTTCAAACGAGCCCAAGTGATGCAATCTTGAAACGATTCACATTTTTCCCTGTCGAGACACTCAAGAACACGTTCTAGATTATCCCTAGCCTGGGCATCACCAGCATTCCTCATTCCGGATGTATATTCCCCCGGATTAGAAAGATATGCGTTAACTTCTGATGGTGTTTTCTCAAGTAATCCTTCGAATTCCGACCGAGCCCAAGTCAAACAATGGTCAATGTTATGCGGGAACGAATGCACGGTACACATAGGCGCTTGTTTCTCGGGCGGGTCCCGGGAAGCACCATAATTTTCGGTCAAATGAGGGATAACCATCTGTGTGTTGCATTTAGCACCAAGTGTTCCGGACTCAAGAAGCGGTTTCTGGAAATATAAGCATCTTTGATCAACATAAAGCCTAGCATTCACGTTGTCCAACGCATTCACAACAACATTCAAATTCTCCCAGAAAGTATCATCAAACACATTCTCGGTTTCGGGGCCCACACGATTCTGTAAAGCTTCGATCTGAAGATGAGGGTTGATCAATGAAGCTGCAGAAGCAGCAACCGTTGATTTCGCTTGTCCAATGTTCCAGTCACGAAAAAGAAACTGTCTGCTGAGATTGCTTTTCTCAATGACATCATCATCTGTGACTGTTAGTTTCCCTTTTGCGCCACATGAAACACCCATCAAGGCCAGATTTTTCAAGAATTCGCAACCTAACGCGCCAGATCCCACAAGGAAAGATCGCGTTTCTTCTAGTTTTTTCTGGAATTTAGCTCCGAATACTGATATTTGAGCATCGTAACGACTGTTTAAAGGTTTGTAGTCTTCGGGATCCAATGGCTCAGTAGGAAGTGACTCGATGGAATCAAAGTAAAAGAATTGATAAAGTGGATGGAACTTTCCGGAACATGCTTTCACAACCTCTTGCCCGACTATCCCACCAAACATGGCAGCCATTGGATTGAGAACTGCCCGGGACCCGTATGCAAAATCCCGCAAAAGTTTCGGATTTATATCTTCTAATTTTCCATCTCCCAAGCTTTCATTCATGTTGCCAGCAATATCAATCAATTTCCGTGCATCATCTTCCGACCCGGAAACCGGGAACCGACCCGATTCAGAAACGAATTTATCAAGTGCTTGGAATGCTAAATGCAAAAGAGGAGGGCGATCAAATTTAGAAAAGTCACTCAATAGAAACTCGCCTGGGTTTCCAAGTGCTTCTTTTAAAGGCTTGAAATTGAGAACCTTTGACTGTTTGACTTGAGTCACAATACCACCTTTCACATATGTCCCGAAGTTAGTGGTGTCTTCTTCAAGAAAGAATGAATATGGCCTGCAGCTTTTAACTTTCCTTGGCTTTCCATCGTTAAGTTCTGTCATTCCATGAATTTCAGAGAATATAACAAGATCTCCATCTTGGAATCCGAGTCTTTCATCATCAACACATGTTATAAGTGCAGGGTTATCGTTACTGATGGATGCAATGATGCCAGTATGTGGTTCTTCACCATCAACATCAACTACAGTAAACTCGGGGCCAAAATCGCAGAAAATGTTACCAAAAAGCCCTCTGACTTCGGTCTTGATGAAAGCAATTGGAGGCTGATGGTTGTGGCAGTAATCATCAAACTCAATAGCTGTCTTTAAATCTATATCGGTAAAGACCACAGCCTGAAGAATCATAAAAATACCAAAATACCCTTGTTATTTATATATTAGAAGTTATGTGATATGTTTGCAAGTGGAATAATATCACAAATGGGCACCTGAAAGTTGGAAAGTTGTTCTTTAGTCAACTTTGTAGGCAAGGTGGAGACAAGTACAGCATTGTTGAGCTCCTGAAGCTTCTGGACAGAGGCTTGAGCTCTATTCTTGCCAACATCGTTTTCTGAAAAAAGAAAATTGCTGGACAGATCCCACAGTTCCACTGCACCTTCATCATGTAAAGTCACAGACTTGACTCCAGCAAGTATAAGATTTTTGGCTGCGATGATTGAATATCAATATGAAGCCATTGGTAAAGCAGATCTCAAATTGAATAAACATCAAGAAATTACAGTCTAAAACCATCAATTTTACCTATCTCAGCACCAAGTCCTTGCATCCCAGAAATCAGCACATTAGATGCAAAGAGCCGCCTCATAGTCTCACGACCATAAACAGCAAGCTGTCTGCTATGGAGATCTTCATCGATCTCCTGCAAATTCCCATCTTCAAATCCCATATTACTCGCACTATTATTATCCTCTACTACCACGCTATTGCTGCTGTTGCTATTAGACTCCACACCACCGCTGCTTTTCTTCTGATCACAATCCGCCGTCCCGGTGATGGTCGTTCTGGAATTTATCGATGAACAAGAAGAGATCAAACAACCGACCCGAGGCTTTTTATGCAAATTATCAGTTTTATTATCACTACTGCTATCGTCGTCTAGCTTTATTACTTCAGCAGGTCGCTTCTTAGGTAGCATATGAAGTAAAAAGCTGCTGAAAGCGCCACAAAACCCCATGGAAACGAAAATCAACAATACAATTTGCGAAAATACTAGATCGGGAAACAAACAAGCAGCGACTATAACACAGAACGAACTAAACCCTAACCCTAGGTTTTTCTGGTTATTGGTCAAGTGAATCGCCATTAATTAACAAGGTATGATTCGATCCGATCGTAATTTTGAACTGCAAGCAAAGAAAGAGATATTAGGAAAGTAAACTTACCGATTGAAGGTAACTTGGAGCAGGAGATTCTCTTGTGAAACGGATGCTGTTGTTTGTTCTTTGCTTTGTAGGAGTCGTTGGCAGTCTGTTCTAGAGAATTCTCAACAGTGGAGGAGAGGAGAGAAAGGTTTCATTTTTTAACGGGTGATTGTAGAGTTGGAGGAAGGCGGTGGAGGACAGAAGACCTTAGCTTTAGCCGTGGAACGACAGAAACTAAACCGGTTTTTGTCGTCTTTTAGTGGGGTTAAGTTATGGTTAACCCTTGATCAAGTAAAAACCATTTTTAATTTTTATTATTATGATAATTTAATTTGTTAACACTAGATTTGTTTTTTAATAACCATCTATAAATTGAAATTTTTAAAAATTTTATTTTATAACAAACTTTTATTTAATGAAAGTTACATTATGATACTATATTAGTTAATTAACTTTTTTATATTTACATAGATTTTTTGCTCACGGCGATTGCTGTTCCGTACTTCCGTTGACCTGGGCTGCCATAGTGGACCATGGACGTGTGCAATGACCTTGATTGCATATGCTTGTATTGTAATCAACTTTGTTAAACGTTTTGGTAATTAAAACTAAACATATCAAATCAAAAGCTATTAAGATAATTGGTTCCAAAAACATATCATCAAAAACACACTAAGTTTACGACTTGACTTTAGCCTAGTAATTTTTTGTAATTATAGAATTTAATATGATTATTATATTGCCATGGTAAATTACCGATATACATTGAAAAGTTGGCGGGTTATAATGTAATCAACACTTGTTATTGTTCATTTGTTCATAGTAGCTATTTTTATATTGAAATAAATAATTGTATTTAGAAAACTAATATATGAAGCAAGATCACCAATACCATCTTGCAAAATGTTCTTTCAAACCTATTTTAAATCGTCATGCAAGTTGACTACATATCCAATAGACCGCTATATCAGTATAATGGTGCTAACTTTTCATTTGTGTCGTTTAAAGATTTGCAATTATCTCAACATTAGTGTTGTAACAATTGCTATTTTTGGGTTGAGCTTATTAAACCTGTAATTGTGAGAATGGAATCAAAAGGAACAATTTTATAATTTTAAATCCTAGCAAATGGGGTGTTAGTAGTTGAACGATATTGAGGAATTTCTAAGGAAATAACTAAATAATATCTAAATTTGGAATAGATCGATGAACATTTTTAATTTTAGTTTTTAAGTCGTCCGTATCAATGAAATATTATTAATTTTTTAAACATGTCACATCAGCTTTTATAATTACTTCTACATTAATACAATATCACTAATCTTTTTAAAGGAGTCTCATTGCCACATCAACAATTACTTTATCTATTTTAACAAATATATATATATATATATATATATATATATATTAAATAAACATAATGTTTATAGTTAAAATAATATTTTTAAATATAAATAACAAAATAATAATAAATATTAAATTTATTTTACTTTATTCAATATTAAAATATTAAGACGTTACGAAAACATGAATCACTAAACGAATATTACAATATTAATACTCATTTTCTTCGTCTCCAAATCGATTTCAAATCTATCCAGCAAAATCCGCTTGTAGTTGATGATTTATGGATATGTTATGGATTTTTGTATGACTCAAATATACATGTCATATGAGAGAAGACAACTTCAAGAAATTTCAGGCCTAAATATATTAAAATTTACATCAATATTTGTATAATCAAATTGACGAATATATGAACCGTGTTCATCTTCTACAATCATGTTGTGAATAATGAGTAATGACACATTGTTTCATTATTTATCCAACTACTTCTTTGCACCACATACGTGATGATCCACCAATAATAATAAACCTTAATTATAATACGTTGAATGCTCTTTCTACATCTTTTCTGACTGTCTCGTGTTTCTCGATATGTTATTAAACGTAAAATGATGTCAGTTTTATATACGTTATCGATTATGTTTAAATAATTGTACTTTTTTAGTTTAATGTGTTTAAAATCATAGTATATTTTAAATAAACAATAGTTATTAAAATTTATTAATCTAATAATAATTAAAACTAAAATTAAGGTTGATATGTTAAACATAAAGAATTGTCCCTAAAATCCCATAGTAAGAGAACTGAGAGAATAAGGGGTGGTTTGGTGGTTAGGTTTTAAGACACCTAGGAAGGAATAGATTTCTTGAGAGAGGAAAAGAAGAAGTATGACGTGTTGTGCCTATTCAAACCTATACCACCACATTGTTCCAATGATTTGACCTTAAGAACAGTAAAATAACAATTATTAATCCCAAGTTGTACGTTTGATGTGTATTGGTGACATCAATTTCTTGAAAATTGAATGAGAATTTGACACTTAAATAGAGGTTTGTATACTATTACTACAAAATCTTAGTCAAACCATGGTCAACTCATGTTATGATTATACATCCCATTGAATACATATCCCCCAATATTGAAACTTTTAGAGAAAGTGGTCAACATATATGGTATAGGGCTGGATGCTACAAATGTGATAATGATGATCAATGATCGGCTTTATGAGGTGGGTTTATGTTTTCTTTTACTCGGTTGTTTTGATTTTGGTGGTGCTACTTTGATCTTTTAAGTGATGTCAAACTCGGAGGTTGTATCCATTGTTTCACATTTGAGAGTTAGTTTATTGTGCGATATGTTATTACATTAAAATAAATATTTTCAATTGTAAAAAAGTGGGGTGGTTCATATAACTCCACAAAGCGCATAAGACCTTGTGGTATACATACCACAAAGCAATTTATGGTCTAGCTAGCTACGAAAACTACTCGTGCACACCACCCCGACATTCCGTGGTCGTGCTCTTCCGTGTTCCCGACGACGAAATCAAACGGAGAACATGATTGGCTGTGGGTTTATTTGGCCGTTGAACGGCTATTTTGACTGTTTTTTTTTTCAAACTCAATTCACTATATAAATAAACCTTCTATTTTCACCAAAACTTACACCTCATTCTAATCTTCATTCTCTACAACCACAAAACACATATACATGGATTACACAAAACATACTGAATTTCTAAAAGCTTTTGACTCGGATGACGACGTAGAATTCGTCGACACATTCTTCAACGTTGTGCAACACATTCACGACGAAGAAAGTTCGAATGCAGCTAGTACAAGGGCGGTCGTCAATCGTGATCGCCAAACCGCACACGACTTATTGGTACGTGATTACTTTGCCGATAATTGTCTTTATAACAACGACTCCTTCGAACGTCGTTTCCGTTTGAATAAGGCTATATTTTTACGTATTAGTAATGCTTTAGAATCTCGTTATGATTTTTCCAAACAAAAACCCGACGCTAGATAAAGAATGAGTTTTAGTAGTATACAAAAATGTGCGGCTGCTCTTAGGTATTTGGGATACAGTATGGCATTAGATACATCTGACGAATACTTGAAAGTATCCGAGAGGACCGCCATTGAATGTGTAAATTGATTTTCTGCATGTGTTTATGAGGTTTTTCACGAAGAATATTTGCGCAAACCTACTCAACGTGATATTGAGAGATTATATTCGGCTCATGAAGAGAGGCATGGATTTCCGGGTATGCTTGGCAGTCTAGATTGTACGCATGTGGCTTGGGAAAATGTCCAACTGCATAGCGTGGTCAGTTCACTCAAGGAGATATAGGTGAACCAACTATCATCCTAGAAGTTGTTGCATCTCAAGATTTGTGGATATGACATGCCTTTTTTGGAGTAGCGGGGTCTAACAACGATCTTAATGTTCTTGGCCAGTCTCCATTTTTCAACGATATTTGGACCGACAAAGCACCTGATATGACGTTCACGGTGAACGGGCACGCGTACAAATACGGTTACTACCTTGGTGATGGGATATACCCGGATTATTCTACATTGATGAAGGCATACTCGGTTCCTCGAAGTGAAAAGGCAAAGTTTTTTACAAAAAAACAGGAATCGGCGAGAAAGAATATCGAGAGGGCATTTGGAGTCCTTAAGCAGACATGGCATGTAGTGAAATATGTTACACGACTCTGGGATAAAGAAAGAATTAAACGAATGGTCATAACATGTATTATAATGCATAATATGATTATCGAAGATGAAGGTCGAGCGATTTGCACGTATGATCCGAACGACGTTGTCGTTCCAATTGAGGAGTTCGTACCGGGAACGAATGCGTTTTTAGAGCGAGTTGTTGAAATTCATAACAGTGAAACGTGTTTCAATCTTCGAGAAGATGTCGCAGAACATTTGTACCAACATAGCATGAACAACGATTAGGTTTTTTATATGTATGTTTCTTTGTTTTTTTAATTAATGTATTTTTTCTAAATTAACTAAGTAATGTAGTTTGAAGTTGTAATTTTATTTTTATAATTAATAAAACACTAGTTTAAAAAAACGAATGCTTTTTAATTATAAAAAATGTAATTTTATTGTATTTTTGAATTAAAAATAAATAAAAATAATGATGTGGAGTGGTGTGTTAGTGGTAGGTATCTCATGTAATGGTAGAGGATTGTGGTGCTGATGCGGCATCCACCACATATGTGGTATGTGGTGGGTATAACGGATGACCTAATAGCCTATTTGGGAGATACAGTTCTAGTAAGGAAGTTAAACCGGAGATTCTTGCATTAATAAAGCACAATGATAATTCTTTTATTATTATCATGCAACAATATCTTATCATAGAAGTAAAGAAACAAGGTAATAGTCATTTTATAATTTTTAAACAACTATTTACCCTTATCTTTTATAAAATATTATTCAGTTTCACTTATTTATGTTGATGTTGATGATCATTTCTTTTGGGTACATTTCATATAGGAAAGTTGTTTTAAGGACGTGTGCAATGTCTTATTATGCCAAAAAAAATATTATAATACAAACCTATTGGTTAAAATTTCGCAGCAACGTGTCGCTTAAAAACCTTGTTATTGAACATGTGACATTACAAATAGATTTGAAATGACCGATGGTTGTCTTAGACCTTTTAGTTATGGGTGGCTAGGTGAGATAAAGTATTATCATTTATGTGACATCTTCATTTTTACGGTAAAAAAATACCGATTTGTTTTTGCTTTATTTTGAAAATCATAGTATCTTTTAAAAAAATATGTTGCGGAATTTGTTCACAGAAAAACATGATAAATGTGTTATCAAAGCATTTCCGAATAAATGTATTTTATTCCTTTTAAAAAGTTTGGATGTCATCGTTAATATAAAACATAAGCATAAACAGACCTTACATTCATTTACACTAGTGATCTACATCTCCTTAATCTCTCAGTGTAATATAGCTTCATATTGATACTTGTGAACAAATAAACTGAGAGGGTCAGGTTGGAAACCTGATGAGTACATAGAGATTTCAATCCCACAATGTTATATATATATATATATATATATATATATATATATATATATATCATGGTTGCAGAAATCGCTAATCGGCCACTAATCGGTGGACTAACGATTAGGGATTAATCGGCTAGGCGGGGATTAATCGGGAACCATTAATTATTCAAAAAATTATAAATCTAATATTAATCCTAAAAAAAGTGATTAATCGGCGATTAGGTCCGACTTTGACTTGCGATGACTAATCCCGATTAGGTCTGATTAAGTCCGATTAGGCCCGATTAGGTCCGATTAATTTCGAATTTGACATGTATTGACCAAACCCGATTATAGTGACCGATTAACAATAAATCTCATCGGTGGAGGTCCGATTAGCGATTAATCGGTCGATTAGGGGGATTTCTGCAACACTGATATATATATATATATATATATATATATATATATATATATATATATATATATATATTTGAACTTACAAGTATACAATTTCACCATGTATAAACAACTCTTACCCCACCCCGTCAATCCTCTCAACGACACTGTCCACACTCTCGGATCTAAAATTTACCTTTTTACTTAATCCATACTCCCGGATCTAATCCATGCTTTCGGATCAATAACTGTGCCCATTCCATACTCTCAGGCTATGGACAATTGTCTATGTCTAAATCCATACTCCAGGATTAATGGCAAATAACTATGTCTTATTCATACTCTCGGACTAAGGACAACTAACTATTTTTTAATCCATGCTCCCGGATTAATGACAAATGACTGTGCCCGATCCATACTCTCAGACCAGGGACAAATAACTATGTTTAATCGATGCACCCAGATCAATGACATAATTTAGAGTTTTATTCTCTGTGTATATCTCACTCGTACTTATAATAAGATACTACCTAATATTTCTCATAATTAATTTAGGTTTACTCTTTATCCTAATTCATCATATATTATCAGGTATGCTCTTTAACACGTATTTTAGACAACATCAAATATTTCACACATAAACATATATTTAATACTTCAATCAATACTTGTATTAAAACCATGTTCATGAAAGGGACTATGCACTCACTTGTTAAAGTGATGATTCCAAACTTGGATAGTGTTTCGCATCTTAACAATATACTTTTCTTCAATGAAACCTAACATTATTACTACTAGATTTTAGTCTAATATTTACTGTGACCAATTATTAGTCTTAGAATTATTATTATTATTATTATATAAGCGTTTAAACAATATTTTCCAACCACTATGTACAGACAGGGCCAGACATAAAACACCGGAGGGCATGACCATTTTGGCATATAGCACTTCTGAAATCCAACAACCCTTAAACCATATTCTCATACTGCGGGTAGTTAAAAAGATATTATAATGACACTTATATAAGCCATAATAATAGCCCAAATATTTATTATAAGTTCATAATAACTAGACGCTCTTATTTATAGTAATTGAATTTTCAAGAGAATTGTGCAAGAAGTATGAGAGCCTAGACGCTCTTATTTATAGTAATTAAATTTTCAAAAACCACCCTCTATATTTACTTAAATGACTAAACATCCTTTTATAATACTATTTTAAATAGATTTAATGAAATTTGTACTAAACTAATATCGAAAGTACTTAACACTAGTTTTATAACAACGACATCGTCGATACCTTTCTAATGATATATGCATATGTATATATATATATATATATATATATATATATATATATATATGTATACATATATGATTTACACTTTATTTTAATACGTAAATATACTATTAAAAATTATAACTCGTTCATATGAACTCCGTTTTGGACGTTCTTTAGACTCTGTCGGCTAATTTTGAATTTATATTTTGTCCATATTTTTATAAAATTAAATGATTTTGCTAAAATCATAACTCTCTCGTACGAACTCCGTTTTTACATTCTTTTTCTCAAACCTCTTATTTTAAGGAGTACTACGATTTTCTTTTTGGTTGCATTAGCTAAAAGTCAACTATTCTCTTCGTGGTTTTTTACGTCATACATTTGTTGACTGACTTTTATATTTTATAAAAATTATATCTAATTCATACGGAGTCGGATTTCTACGAAATTTATATTTTCGGGATCAGGAAGACATGTACTTTCTAAATATTATATATATATATATATATATATATATATATATATATATATATATATATATATATATATATAGAGAGAGAGAGAGAGAGAGAGAGAGTTAGGTTCAAATGTTTTCACTATCTATTGTGTGCATGTATGATTAATTCTGGATCAATCATTTTAGTCATTTTAATAAAGTAATTAATGCATATTAAATGTTGAAGATGTAATTAATACTTATTATATCTTCAACATGTAATATGTATTAATTACTTTTTTAAAATAACTAAAATGATTGGTCTAGAATCAATCATACATGCACACAATAGATAGTGAAAACAAAATAACCTAACCTTATATATATATATATATATATATATATATATATATATATATATATATATATATATATATGTTTTGGCGCACTTATTTTTACGATTTACGAACGATTTGACTGATTTTTCCGATTTTATTATATTCTAATAATCATGAAACATATAGTATTTAAATAATTCTTCTTCATTACATCAAACATGTTATAATTGTTGACCCTAACTATTACTTTAGTTAAGTTTATTTATAATAGATAATCTTCTATAAAAAAAATATTATTTTTAACGCTTATTATATCTTAGTTGACTGGCCCAAATCTGAGGGTGTTACAAATTATGTTTGTTCGTGAATTAGGCCGTAATTATTTTATTGGGCTTATTTATTGTATTATGTTTGCATCAAGTATTTGGCTCATCTATATAAAAGTTGGGCTTATTTTAGTACTTAACTCATTAGGGTCGACTATTATGTGTAAGACTTTAGTGACACTTATAATGATGTAACGCCCGTAGATTCAAGCTAGTCAATTTAGAGATAATAAGTGTTAAGAATGACTTTTTGTAACGCTTGGTTCCGGTATGAATTTATTCCCCTAAATTATTGATTTTTCTTGTTGGACTTGGCGAGTTGAAAGCTTCAACTCGGCATGTTGAGTGGACTTTGGCCGAGGGGAATTAATGAACCAACTCGGCGAGTTGGCAGCTGGGAAGGAATTCATAATTTTTAGGGTGTTGCACCCTATTTAAAAGGCCTTAAGTCTCTTGGTTAGCCTCCTTACCAGCCTCATCTGTCCAGAAAACCCTAAAAGTGTATACCATCATCCTTGTGAGTGTGTGAGCTTATGGAGGCATGCACGTACACTTAACTTACATGGCCAAACTCAAAACCCTAATGTATAGGGTTCAAGCCTTATATAATGTCATTAAGTCCTATGTGTTAACATCCTTACCAGCCTCTATTGTCCAGAAACCCTAATATCGAACCCTTTATCATATTGGTGTGTTATTGACCTTGTGGAGTGCATTTTTGCTAGTTTGATGCCTTGGAAGGAAGAAGAATAAGTTGGTGAAGAAGAGTTGTTGGAGTTTGAGCTTAAAGATATGGGTTATCATCATCATTTGGCATTCATTTGAGGTATAAAACTCAGAACTTGCTTTGTGAATGCTTATATCTCCTTTGTTTGAGTTTTTTGACCTTTTTGGTTCCATAGATGAGATCTTGTGGATTATTGTCATTTATGAAGCTTAGAGTTGGTACTCTTGGTGTTCTTTTGATCTTATAATCATAAATTTGCCATCTTTTAAGCTTTGAACCATCCATGCATGTGGTTGATTTCATTTTATGGAAGTAGTGTGTGATATTTCATGATTGGGTTCATTTGGGGCATGCAAAGCCACCAAGTTCACGACTTTATGGTTTAAGACACTTCATATGACTCAAATCTGTGATTTGGACCCTTAGACTTAAGGGTTTAAGAGTGTATTGGAAATATGGCTTAATGAGTGAGTACGTTGGGTGTACAAGCTCGTACATGCAACGTACAATCCATGCAGCCTATACGCCTAGCGTGCAGTTGAGTACGCCCCACGTACTCAATGAATTGGGCTTTGCGTCTCTTGGGCCTCGTTTGGGCTACTTCCATGGACATTGATGTTTTGGGCCTTAGTGGGTCATCTGAAATCGAACCTTTGGGCTAGGGGAGCATTATTGGGCCTTGGGCTAAGGCCCATGTAAAGGAGTTGGGCCCACTTGGAATTTGGGCCATATTTTGGGCCTTGTTGGATTGTTTAACTTTTGGGCCCATTGGATTGTGGTAATGGGCTCCATTCTTGGACCAAGTTAGGGGTAAAATGGTCTTTTTACCCTAAGTAGAGATTTTTGGTTATGTTGTAGATCCCAAATGTTAATTAGTTTTATGTGGCAATTGATAGCTCGGGAAGCTGCAAGACCAGCAGTCAGGGATCATTCGTTCCATTCAGCTTTGCGAGGTGAGTTTCCTCATTGGGTTTAGCGGGTCTAAGGCACCAAGGCCGTCCCTTGATTGGTTATGTCGATATACTTCTTGTCTGTGTGATACTTGTATGTGCTTGCATATGTATGTTTATTGGACGAGGTTCGTTATGCGAGTGTGGGCGAGGCATGTATAACATTGGACGGGGCCCGTTATATGATATGTTTGGTATGTAGTATCTTGGGGAACTCACTAAGTTTTGTGATTACAATTTTTAGTTTATGTTTTAGGTACTTCCGATTCCAAGGGGAAGAGCTCGGGTTGAGTGCATCGTACACACCATATGGATTCTGTTTACGATACATACTCTGATTTTCATGATATTTGACATATTTATTTGTTTGGGATGTATAAACAATGTTTGGAATATTGTTTTTATTTAAATCAAAAATAAAATTTTTAGGTCATAATTTTTGGATGTTTCAAGGTCATTCTACAAAACTCTCTTTACATGCATATCTATTCAATATTGTTCAAGAAAATCAAAATATATTAGCAAAAACACTATATAACTCTAAAACACCTCATGGGACAAAACATGTCAATTTGCGAGTTCCAAAACAAAATTAAAAGAAAAAGGTATATTTCATCAAATATTCCAAGGGCTTAGCTATATGAGAGGATTTCTATAAACCTTAAACTTTGATTAAATTTTCTTTAAGACCGGAGACCCTAAACAAATAAATATATTAGTCTTTGATCATGTAAAAGGATAAAAAAGATTTCGATCAAGAAATTAGTTATCATCAAACAAAAAGAAAAGAAAACCAGTAAGTAAACCTACTATTTATTACGAAAATTGGACAAAATAGGTTGTTATTTTACACCATGCATCCGTCAAAGTAATTTAATAATCTATTTTGTTGAAAAACGTCACATCAATGTGAGCGTGCCGGAGTGGTTATCGGGCATGACTAGAAATCATGTGGGCTTTGCCCGCGCAGGTTCGAATCCTGCCGCTCACGATTAGTTTTATTTTTTACAGACAATTTGGGTGTCGACCAAAACCCAAAACGGACGTTAATTTTGCACCTTTATGTCAAACACCAGATCTCGTCTCTCTTCCCGTTGATCGTTTTCATCATCATCAACTATCTCTAGTGGGAGTTTATTCGTAATTTACTAGTTGAATCGTAATTCACTAGGTTTTTCATCCATTCATATTACTGGTTTTACATGTTGAATTGCTAATCTACTAATCCATCCATGCGTTTTATAATTAGGTCAGTTTCTATTGTCTATTTATGCTCACCTCGTTGTTTTGATATCTTGGTCGTTAGTATGTGATTTAGGATTTGTTTGATTTTAATTGTAACATAATCTTGTTTGATGTCGTTGTGTAATAACAACAGGACGTTGATCTTAGGCATTTAATGGCATCATCGAGCAAGAAAAAGCATGAGAAGGAAGACGACATCGAAGAAGAAGAAGAGGTACACTTCGACTCTGGTGACTAAACTTGCCAATTATACTAAAAACTTCTCTGATTGTGAAGTTCTGAGAATAAAAATCAAGGGTTACGTTATGCACTGTTAATTGCTACATATAGAAAAAGAATGTCCGTAGTAAATTGCTAACAAAATCAAATTTTCTTTTGGAAAGTATCTGTTTGACATAAAGAATCAAGCATAGCTATCTGTTGTTTCTTATTGGAAATAAGGAAAGGGATAATGAAGTATGTCACTAATGTTTTATAAAAACCATATAAGCAACTTTGATGTTTTATATCAAATTTTATTGATGGGAGTTTGTGTTTGATATATTAGGCTGGATAGTTATCTGTGCATTTTTATTAATATTAGAAGCGAAGTAAGAAAGATTATTATAAAGAACATTTTCAGAGAGTCCTTCCATGTAGAAATAACTTTTCCTTGATTGTTTATTACCATGCAGTTTGAACATTTTGATGACTTTACCCTAGCCTCTTCATGGGAAAGGTATCAACATATATCTCTCTTAATACTTCAATGCATATTCATTTCTCAATTTAAGTGGAAGAATTAAATTTTACTAAATTTGTTATTTATAGGTTTATTTCTGAAATTGAGGCTGTTTGTCGACAATGGTTATCAAGTGGTCCCAAAAACTTGTTGGTATGTTTGATCTTACTCCAGTATGCATATTTGTTTACTAATGGATGAAAACATTATACTAGTATTCGATACAAAGTTTAATTATTTGTTAATTGCATCTTGGAAAGAAAATCAATCACCATTGATATATCTTTTGTACACTCTTTCTATAGGAAAAGGGAGCTGTTTCATTGGGAGAGCTGAAGAATTTGTATAAAGTGAAATCCGAGCTGAAATATGCTATGAAAAACTATTGCATGGAGTACTACTTTGAAATTAGTAATGCTGGTATACATTAAACACCTCTCCAGGTTTCACTTTCAGTTTCACCATGCACTCTTTTTAGCAAATGTCATCATATTTGTTGTTGCATTATATCAATCAGGAAAGGCTGTAGATTGGAGTTCCAGTTTACATGAGCTGCAATTGTCTTTTGGTGTGAAAGAATTCATGGTATCTTTAGCTCATCATCTTAATGTTCATATCATACTGTAAAATAATTAAATATAAAGGCACTTATGTTTCAACTGTAAACAGGTAATCGCACCCCAAAGTGCCAGTGGTGTTATTCTTGATTCACCAGAGGCTAGCAAGCTTCTAAGTGCAGTTGCTATAGCATTCTCAAATTGTTCCAGGTGAGATTCACTTATTCCTTCTTTTTTTTTCTTTGAAATAACTCAATTTGGTTTTAATTACATTACATTTGAGTTCTGATGATTGTATGAACAATGGAACAATTTTAGTTTGTGGCCAGCATTTGTCCCAGTGCATGATCCTTCTAGAAAAGCTTATATTGGTATCCAAAATATGGGGACAGTATTTACTCGAAGATTTGAAGGAGATCTTATTTCCACTCAAGTTCCTGTAAAACTCATGCATTTGGAGGGATTATATGAGCTGTTTGTATCTAAATTTGTAAGTCGCCTCTCTCATTCTGCTTTCTTTAAAGAATATTCTCTAACTGAATCGTAATGCTGTAGGCCTTTTCATCATCAGACCTTTCGACACATTTCTTCAAAGTCCATTTCACCATGAAATTAACATACAAGACTCTTCCTTATGATGAAGACAATGAAGTGCTAAATTCTGAGTCTGAGATTACTGAATCTGGAGGTGATAATGGAGGTGATAATAGAAACAAACTACAATGGGATGATGATTGTCCTTGGAGTGAGTGGTACACTGCAGAAGACCCTGTAAAAGGTAAAATAATATATTTGTGTATAATGGGGAAATGTAACTATTTTTTTTTGTTACTGATAATTGCATAGAATGTGTGCAGCTTTTGAACTGGTTGCTATGTGGGGAGAGAAAATGGTGGAAAGCTCCATGGAGATGGCTGAACTTGAAAATGCCTCTATTCATGATGCTCAAAATTGGTTCATTGTTCCCGAATTCTCTTCTTATCTGTAAGGAATGGAATTGGAATTATGTTGTTAAATTTAGTTTCAACATATGTATGAATTATGAAATGACACAATTCTGTCTTATAGCACTGGTGATTATACTGGAAACATGGTTGGATTTGCTTCACAACTTCGCCTTCTGATTGATGCATTAGCCATGTCCTTGGATGTTAAATTCATGGAAGATTTCGTGTCAGGTCTGATACTTATCTGTCTCTTTGTGTGTGTGTGTGTGTGTGTGTGTGTTTCCTGAATCCTGACTTTTCTGTTTTTACAGTTGAAACATCAGGATCTGACAAATTGAGGTCATCTGCAGTAATTCCTCCGCCAACAGTTCTTGATCGTGTGCTTAAAGATCTTTGTCATGATGGTAAATAGTAAATACATGTTGTAGAAAGAAAATGAAAAGAGATTAAAAGTAAAAATAATATAAAATGTTTTGATTACAGGACCTGAACTCATTTCACCTGAAGGTGAAGGGAGACACAAGAGTTCTAGACTTATTAAGGGGGCTCCTTTGGAAACTCTGTTTGCTCAGTTTTGTTTACACTCATTATGGTTTGGAGACTGCAACATACGTGGTATGGACTAATATAGAAAGTAAAATTTAAAGTAGTGAATCAAATATTTTTATTAGTACTAAAAAAGTTTGTTGTTATTTTATCATTTATGTTGTTCAGCCATTTCTGTACTATGGATAGAGTTTATTAGAGAAATACGTTGGTGTTGGGAAGAGTCACAACCATTGCCACGAATGCCAACCAAAGCTGCAATTGATCTATCAACCTGTTTAGTTCACCAAAAGCTGCAAATGGTAATTCTTTTGTTCTTATTTTTTTGTATCATTATATTTATAAACGTTTTTTTTACAATATTTGCTTCACAGCTTGCAATATGTATTGAGAAAAAACGTCAACAAGATAGTACCAGTGACAACAGTAGTGATACTCCTAGTGTTGAGGTGGGTTTGATATATATTTTGTTTTTGTTTGTAAGCTAAGAGATTATGATTTATATTTTGTGTTAATGGTTTATTTGTCCGAAGTGCAGGCTAATGAAGACTTTTCTTATCCATCAGGAGCAAAAGAAGAAGGTTTAGTGAAGGAAAGTGACAGGTGAAATAAGCAAGTGAGAGCTCCTTGTTTTTATTTATTTATTTATTGAACGTTAATGTACACCATTATCGGTATATGAAGTTCTTTTCATTTGTTGCATGTTAGTTCCCATCATTTTTAATTTTTTTTTACCTTTTCTTGTTATGTATTTTGTAGCACCCCAACTTTTATGACATCTGGTAAGAGGAGGGGATCAGCAGGTGTGGTGGAATCCTTGATGCTTTTGAAATCACATGACAACATGCATGCTCCATTTACTCAGGTTCATCTGATTTTCACTTGCTATCTTTCTTTTTTCTTTTTTTAATCTCCACAATGAATAAATTGACAGTTTTTTATTTATTTATTTAAATCATAGGATCCACCAATTATGACAGAAGACATGCATGAAGAAAGGCTCCATGCAGTTGAAGTCTTGGGCAATTCTTTTGTAAGTTGTCACATCACATATATGATATTATATTTGGAATAAATTTCCTTGCTGAAAATTGTGTATAATTTTTGTCAGAGCTTCTCTGGGCAATTGGAGAAGGACATCTTATCTTCAGGTACTACATAAAATGGTGTTTTTATCTCTCTGATAATTTCCCTAACTTTTTGTTGTTTGATGATTTTATTTAAAAAAAAAAAAAAGATATGTCAGCATTTAAAGCAGCAAATCCAGACGCTGTTTTTGAAGATTTCATTCGATGGCATTCTCCAAAAGATTGGGAAGATGATAAGAGTTGTGGGCCCTCAGGAGACAAATGGCCACCTCA
Source organism: Lactuca serriola (assembly GCF_051521515.1). Taxonomy (NCBI): domain Eukaryota; kingdom Viridiplantae; phylum Streptophyta; class Magnoliopsida; order Asterales; family Asteraceae; genus Lactuca; species Lactuca serriola. Next base: position 20,361,956 of record NC_136416.1, on the reverse strand, counting down.
AGGAAAACTTTCAGACAGAATGTCAGAATCCGGGAATTCATGGCGCAAAATTTGGAACGATGCCCCTCCTCTACCAGCTTCAGAACAAAAGCCATTTATGGACCCAACCAGAGAAGGAGAAAAGGTACATTTTTTTTTTTTTTTTAATTTTTCCACATTTACCCTCCATGATCAATGAAACTAACTAACATCATCCAATATCTATACAGATACTTCATTATCTGGAAACAGTAAGACCACATCAATTACTGGAGCAAATGGTGTGTACTGCTTTCAGAGCTGCAGCTGACACTCTTAACCAGACTAGCTTTGGTGGGTTAAAGAACATGACAATAAAAATCGACCAATTATACTTCACCATTGCTTCTGCATTGAAGCCTTTGCAAGGTATGTGTTACAATTTTTTAGACACAAGGGTAAAATAGTCATTTTATTTTTATCTGACTTATTGCATTGGCAGCGAACAAGCTACCGGGTGATATGGAAATAATCCAAGATGTAAAACGGCTGTGTGTTGTATTCGAACACGTGGAGAAGCTGCTAACACTTGCGGCTTCCCTTCATCGCAAATTCCTAAACGCGCCTCGACTTTCACAAACCATTTTCAACGAATTCTACAATTTATATGCACCAAAAATGGGGAAAGTAGGGTTGGTTTCTCATGAAGTGAGAAAGAAGCAAGAAGTGAGGGGGAATGAGAGAGATGTTGTAACGGGTATGTTTGTGCAGCCTTCTGCTAACCAGTCATGGAGGAAGGTGTTGAGCATGGGGAATTTATTGAATGGGCACGAACCCATGTTAAGGGAGATCGTGTTCTCCTTACGTGATAGAGTGGATAGTAGCTACTATGCTCCACGTGGCAGTGGGAATCAATGGAGTCACCAACAGGGGGAGATTGAGACTCATAGGATGTATATTTGTGGGACTTCAAATGATCTGAGGGTTGCTCTTTCTGTTACTTCTTGTGATTGAGATTCATTAGCCTTTCTTCATTTTGAAAAGTTTTCATTAATGCCATGCTCGTCAAAGTAGACATGACTCTTCTTCTTCTTCTTGTATGGTTTATTTTATATATTGTGGTTAACTTTGAAATGAACAAAGATTTAAATGTTGCCCACTTTTCGTGTTACCCTCTTTAAAGACTAATAAGAAAACAAATGAATAATATAAGATGGTTTTAACCAATATAAGGTAAAACAACAAATGTAATGTAGCTGATTTTAACCAATATCGTTTCGTCATGCTGTAAAGCAACGGATTAAACATAGCAAAATAGCCCAAGAATGGATATGGACCTAGCATACCATATTGACTCGTTTAAAGTCGCTTACAAGTATATATCACGTTTTTCCGTAACCTGTTGTTTATAATTTTATAATATACAATTTACTAATCTTTAAATGAAATTATCATCATCAATGTGAGCGTGCCGGAGTGGTTATCGGGCATGACTAGAAATCATGTGGGCTTTGCCCGCGCAGGTTCGAATCCTGCCGCTCACGATTTTTTACTCCTACATTCACTATTTTATTTTATTTTTCAGTTTTTTATTATTGGGATTTTCTAATATGTGCCCTACGCACATATAAGAAGTATTAATTAAACATACTTATTACTATAATTAAATGTTAAACACATTAATTATAAGAAATATTATCATAATTAAATATAAAATTCATTAATAATCTCTATAATTAATGTATTTCACATTTAATTATGGTAATAATTGTGATTTTTTACTCCTACATTCACTATTTTATTTTATTTTTCAGTTTTTTATTATTGGGATTTTCTAATATGTGCCCTACGCACATATAAGAAGTATTAATTAAACATAATTATTACCATAATTAAATGTTAAACACATTAATTATAAGAAATATTATCATAATTAAATATAAAATTCATTAATAATCTCTATAATTAATGTATTTCACATTTAATTATGGTAATAATTGTGATTAATTAATACTTCTTTTTCTATTTTTTAATATGACAATAACTAAGAAAAAAATTGTGTGTTTATCCCCCATCCTATTCCTTTTCTCTCTACATTACATATGAAGAACACTGAAACTCTAAACCTCCACATCACCGAACATGCACATCATCAGAAACCGCCACTACAACCGTCGTTCTCTCTCCACCGTCTCTATCCTTCTCCGGCGTTGCCTACCCGTTGTTGAAACATCTCTTTCTGATTTCGTTGAAATGATCTGTGCAACAGCGCCATCTTCTCCTAAGCTCCAACTCTCCATTATCTTCGGAGACGAACAAATCTGAGTTGAGGCAGCAACGGAACCTAAGGCCAGCAATCGAGGTTTAATCGAAAGTGGTTTCCAATGAAGTCGAGTTATAGGAGGCGACGACGTTGTCCCCCTCCCAAACGACGAAGACGATGACGAGAGAGAGAGAGAGAGAGAGAGAGAGAGAGAGAGAGAGACCTTCATCTTCTCTGTTGCCTAGATCTGTCAATAGAACCATCACCACCACCCGTTTAGGGTTTTCTGACGGTAGATTTGAAAACCTCACTCCTTCCGACGAGCATTTTGACTGCTCCAACGGCTGTATAGAGAAGATGATCGAAGCAGCAGAAAAAAGAAAAATATGTTGGCACTGGGAGCGGTGGTTGTGGAGGTGATTTTCGATAGGTGGCAGGAGTATATAGTGTGTGTGTGTGTGTTTTTTCTAGTAGGTTGCGGCGTTTTTCGGCTGGTGGCAGTGGTTCCGGTGATGAAGCGGAGTGAGAGAGATAGGTAGTATGTTTGTCAAAGAGATAGTGGGTGGGTGTAGTTAGGGGTGAGTTTTTATATTTTAATTTTTTTTTTAAATCTTTAAATCAGAAAAATAAATAAGAAAGTGGAAAAAGAAATCAACAAAAATAATAAAAAATTGATTAAAATAAAAAAATAAATAAGAAAATAGAAAAAGAAATTAACAAAAATAATAAAAAACTGAAAAATAAAATAGTAAGTGTAAAATTGTCATTTGGAAAAAGTTTTAAACAAATTTGATCAAACTCACTACAAAATAAAAAAAGTTTGGACTTTTGGTATTAGTTTAAACCTTTTTAGACCAAAATGATAATTTTGAGCTAACCATAGGGACTGTTTGTACAATTCAGTGTGTTGAATATTGATAGAATTGGTGAGTAATTAAACAGTTTCGTTTAGTTAAAATTTGCGTTCTTGTATGCGATGCACTTTAGCTTATTGAGGGTTAAATATTTTAATTATTTCATTTTGAGATGTCTTATGAAAATAACACTAATTTTCATGATTATTTTTTTTATGAAAAAATATATAATTTGTTTGGGTTAGAGTTATAATCATATTACCATTTTAACAAAATTATCATGTTTTACATATCGTTGGTAAAAAAATTAGCCAAGCTTAACCTTTATTTTATTATTATTACTAGTTGTGAAACCCGTATATTATACGGGTTAATTAAAACATAATGTTAAATAGAAGCGATTAAATGAGAAGTTTATTTGAATTTAAAATAAGAAAGAAGTGAAAATTATGAAAAAAAACATACAAAAAATAAATTAATTAAAATTATGTGTTTAATTGTTAGACCCGTGTACTAAACGAGTTATTATAATAAAATGTTAAATACAAAGGTTTAAAGTGTAAATTTATTTGAAATTGAAATTGAAATTTCAAATTTCAAATTTGAAATTAATAGTTATTATACTAAGTGTAATTTATGGAAACTAAATTAATGATATAGTGGAAATGAATAATGAAGTAATTGACAAGTGGAAAATAAATATATTTCAAAATTATGACAAAATGACATGTGACAAATTAAATAAGAGAATGACAAGTGACAATAACATTTTTATTTATTAGGGTAGACTAGTTGTGAGACCCGTGTATTACACGGGTTTATTAAAAATAAAAATTTAATATCAATATTTAAACATTAAATATTTTATAAAATAATATTTTTACATATATTAATGTAATCTTTTAAAACATTTATAAAAAAAATCAAATATTCTTTAGAGCATTTATGAGACTTTATTATCAAATTTATAGAATGATTCTCTTTCCTTATATGAAATTTTATTTTAAAAAATGGAAATTCTCAAAAAATGACAAGTGGAAAATAATAATTCTAAAACTCTCACAAAAGTACATGTGGCAAAACTCTTGAAAATTTGACAAGTGGCAAAAAAAACCTTCATTTATTAGAGAGGATTTTTTTGATATCATAAAACCAATTATCATTCTTTTATAATTACCAGTGTTGTAAAAATCGGTCTAGACCTTCATCAAATATTTGATGCTACCCTAAGCCCTTCATTAAACAAGAGCAAGAAATAAGGTCAACCCAAACATAGACTATAGAATCTTAGTTATGTATAACTATGATGCATACACTAAGCAAGTACAATAATTATGTCAATTTCATATAAGGAAGAAACCTAGGCTATCAGACATCATATAATCAGGAAATTTTATCATGCAATTCTTGAAGATCATTAGCATATCACTAGCATGTTGTTCTAAAATATCACAAGATCAAATATCAGTATAGTAATTTGCGGTCCACTTACTAGCTCCGACTGATCGTACACATCACATCCTCTTTGATTATTTTGAAAACAATTTGAAATTCATTTGTAAAAATATTTTCCCTTAGTTTGAGACTGGATTCGCATGAGTGTTCCTCTAATTCACACAAACTAAGGCTATGATACCAACTTGTAACATCCATAAAAATCATGATAAATTTAAACTTTTTAAAACCAACCCAATTCACAAATTGTTTACAAACATAGCTTTCAAAAACATTTCAACATCAAAGTTTTCCCAAAATCATAAGTCGAAACATGAGGATGTGTGCGGTCACGCCTTCGCCTTCCCACGGTCATCTGAAATACCAAAAAGATAACCCAAAATTGTAAGTCAATGCTGTAACGATGTAAATTTTCAAAACAATTTTTCATTTTTCAACCACAACTTGTCTCATAAAGTAATCTCAAAAATCAAAATGTATCACATGTTATCACAGTAAAACATATCCCAGGATCTCAAATACATAAAACTCCATCAGTGTGTACAGATCATGTTGGTGCCTTCCCGCGATCCTCGCTAGTACCTGGAACCCATATCACATAACACGGTAAACATAAATGCTTAGTGAGTTCCCCAAAATACCACATACAGCACATACGCCACTCAAGACTATAACTCGGTACGACCCTCCGGTCGATGTGTCTCAGCGGGACCCTCCAGTCCCGTAGCTCATTGGACCCTTCGGTCTGGTCTAGCCCATTAGACCCTTCAGTCCGATCTAAATCGTTGGACCCTTCGGTCCGGTCTAATCGAGGACCCTCTGGCCTCGTAAGTCATTGGACCCTCCAGTCCGGTCTATATAACACATAGCATACACGTAACACAATGCACATAATCTCAATCGTACACATAGCACATAAGACCCTCTGGTCTGCACATATATACCACTCTAGGCAATGTATAGTGAGAAGACTCACCTCGGGTAATCTCGGAAAGTCTCAAACTCGAATCACTGATCTAGCCTCCGCCTAATCACGTAAGTAATTATCTCTAATTAATACGGCTCTCAAAGACTAGACTAGTTCCTCCTTATGTTCTCTCAGAAGGGAAAAAGACCATTTACCCCTCCAATGGTCCAATTTCCAATGGTTGACCAATCCCTGAGGTCAACTGAAGTCAACTCCACTCAACGGTCCAACTTTGACCAGATTCGCCGAGTGCACTAAGGTGACTCGGTGAGTCCATGCGTGTCCTCTAAATCCTCTTAAGGCCTTACTCGACTTGTCGAGTTAACCTTTCACTCGACGGGTTACCACTGATCACGAATCGCGGGGCAACCCGATCCGACTCGTCGAGTCCTCTCATGAACTCAGTGAGTTTCTTCCATGTCAACACTCATTTGACCTCCTGAGATTAGATATGTTTCTCTAACTTATAGATCTGGCCTTCTAACACCCAAAAATCACGTAAAGGTTTGAACTTTACGTTCATGCATCGCACATATGGCTCTTTTTGATGAAATAGCTCTAAAAATGAAGTATTAGGCTCAATGTTCTCATGTAACAACATAAAGCTTGGTTGTTGGGACACTCTGGACCTCTCAAGGTCCAGATATGAAGTCTATTCCTCAATGGGCTTCACATGCTCCATATTCCAACTAAAGAAAGGGTAAAGAAACCCTAGATTCAAGAGATCTACTATATACACGAAATAGGCATGGATTCATACCTCAACAACAACCTTTGAAGAAGTAATGGTAGGTCTGAGCTCCTCAATCAGCCTAGCTTGAATCCGTTCTCTCCTTCTTGCAAGAATGCACTAATGGAGATGAAATTAGCTCATTCCTTCACTCTTTATGGTCTCTATTTCGTTTAGGATTTCTCAAGGGTGTGTGGCCATAAATGAAGGCCATAAGGATCTTTAAATAGGGCTCAGGCCCAAGGTTCAGGGTTTCTGTCCACAGTGCAGACTCGTCGAGTCGACTCTCCGACTCGTCGGGTCCATTTATTAATCCTAGTCAGCAGTTGCGATCCTACTCGACGAGTTTAGGCGTCAACTCATTGAGTCCCCCTCCTTGACTCAAAATAAATACTCAATTTATGATACTTGGAAAGCCGGATGTCACAATTCTCCCCACTAGAATTAGACTTCGCCCTCGAAGTCTCGCTCTGCAAACAACTCTAGATGCTGCTCCTGCATCTCCGTCTCCAGCTCCTAAGTCAGCTCGTACCCCTTCCGATGTTGCCATTGGACCTGAACCAGAGGCACCCCCTTGTTCCTCAGAAACCTGATCTTCCGATCCAAGATCGCGATCGGCCTCTCAATGTAATTCAGACTCTCATCCACCTGAATATCCTCTAGCGGCATAACTGCCGTCTCATCGACTATGCACTTCCTCAACTGTGATACGTGGAAGGTATCATGGATCTGACTCAAACCTCGGGTAGCTCCAGACGGTATGTGAACTTACCCACCCTCGCAGTCACCCTGAACGGACCAATGTATCGGGGCCCTAGCTTGCCCTTTTCCTGAATCAGATCACTCCTTTCCAAGGAGATACCTTCAGGAGTACGAAATCTCCAACCTGGAACTCGAGTTCGAATCGCCACCTATCCGCATTAACTCTTCTGACGGCTCTGGGTTGTCAGTAACCTCTGTCTGACCTGCTGTATCTGCTCAGTCGTCTTAAGAACTATCTCAGTGCTAACCATCACTCGCTGTCCTACTTCTCCCTAACAGATGGGAGTCTGACACCTCCTCCCATACAAAAGCTCAAAAGGAGCTATACCAATGCTCGAATGGTGGCTGTTGTTCTAAGAAAACTCAGCCAAAGGTAGGTATGTGTCCCAACTTCCCCTGAAGTCCATAACACATGCCCGAAGCATGTCCTCGAGCGTCTGAATCGTTCGCTCACTATGTCCATCCGTCTGTGGGTGGTAAGCAGTACTGAAGTGCAACCTCGTACCCAACTCCTCATGGAACTTTTTCCAGAATCTAGAGGTGAAACGTACATCTCGATCTGAAACAATCGAGATCGGCACTCCATGTCGCAACACCACCTCCCTCACATTTATCTATGCTAGCCTCTTTGTAGAAGAGCTCTCACTGATAGCAAGGAAGTGAGCGCTCTTCGTCAGCCGATCCACAATTACCCAAATTGCATCAACACCTCTCGTGGTCCTCGGTAATTTGTTGAATAAATCCATCGAAATATGTTCCCACTTCCACTGGGGAACCTCCAATGGCTGCAATTTCCCATGCGGACGCTGGTGCTCGACCTTAACCCGACGACAAGTCAAGCACCTCTCTGCTACCCATGCAACATCCCTCTTCATACATGGTCACCAATAATCTCTCTTTAGGTCCAAATACATCTTAGTGGCCCCAGAATGGATCGAGAATCTTGATCTGTGCGCCTCCTCCATCAGAGTGCTACGTGCCCCGCCCGTATACGGCACCCAAATCCGACCACGAAAGGTCATAAGCCCTCGGCTATTCGTAACAAACTCGGATACATGTCCAATCACCCACTCCCTCTTGCGGTTCTTCGGTCTCACAGCCTCTGCCTGGGCCTCTCAAATGGTATCCAACACCGAACTCATCACCGTCATCCTCATACATATATCTCGAATCGGGGCACTCTCCACCCTGCGACTCAGAGCATCGGCTACCACGTTAGCCTTACCCGGGTGGTACAGGATCTCACAGGCGTAATCCTTTACCACATCCAACCATATCCTCTGGCGCATATTCTAGTTGGATACCCACGCTCACTTGGATCGCTCCATGAATTGTATCACGAGTGATTAGTGAGACGATAACATCTTATATTCTTGAAACCGAGATGTGTGAGTTGTATCTTGCGAATCGGTTGCACATTGACAATATGTAAACGCACTAGTAACTTGGTGTTATAAAACATATTGTTGTGTGTGATTCGGTGCGTGAGTGCAAGCAAGCATTGTATCAAAGTTTATCCGTTCCTTTTATCCAAAGTAGGATAAAAGCGATATCTTTGGGCCCCTCGATGATTTAGTGATGAAAAACGTAAATGCTCGGCCGGGCAAGGGCTAATTTGATTTGTTCAATTAGTCAGTCGTCATAAATCGGGAATCGAGATATAGTACAAAGAGAATGATTTGAAATCATATCTCATATGATATCTAGAATGGAGAAATATATGATCCCTTATCTAAGGACACGCGTATCTAATATGATCAGAGTTGACAGCGGCTTTGGAAAGCTACGATTGCAGATCAGGATCTGAATTCATACGCAGAATAGTTGTTAGACTTATCCAAGTGGGAGACTGTTGGATTAGTGTCTAAGTCCATAACTATTTTGGTATGTACTTGACCCGATGGTGCATGGTCCTTTTGGTTTGCCTTCACCAAAGCAACTTGATTAGAGAAATAAATAAAGAGAGAGAGGTTATTATGATTAATATGTTATAAGAATAATATATTAAAGGAGAAATCATATTTGTTTAATTAATATTGGTCAATAATTAATTAAGAATTAATTTTGTGATCAAATGTAATTAATTAAACTAGAGGGGCTGAATTGTAATTATGTGATAGTTACAAAATAAGGTAAGGATTATCTTATTAATAGGTTGGACGAATTTAAGGTGATAAGGCCTTAGAATTCGACTAGGATAAGGGTTTTCAAGGCCTATCTTATGGTTACTTGGTGGGCAAGCAACTAGATAAGGATAAGGACTAAAACCCTAATCTCTACACCTATATAAAGACCCTAAGGCTCATGAATTCGTCTATGCCTTCCCAAGAGGTCCTAGAGATGAATTCTTATACCTCTCCTCTCCCCTTATACCTTCTCCATTTGCTCTTGGTGTTTGTAAGCCATTAGAGGAGTGACACTTGTGACTCTAAGCCTTCCAAAGTCAATTCAAGGAAGAATTGGGATTGTTATTGCAACATAACAATCAAGGTAACATCTTAAACCTAATTATATGTTAATATCGATTTCCATATGATAGAATTAGGGTTTATAGTCTTGGATTCAAAGCATGTACAATAGAGAAACCTAGATCCAAACATTAGGGTTTGTATGAGCACATAGGATGTCTTATGACCAAAACCCATCAGTGGTATGAGTGCCTAGACTGGTTTCTATTGTATTGATGCTTGATTTGTTTGAAAAATTCGTTTTTTTGGTTTCTGGAGGCTGGACTCGCCGAGTCCATAGCTGAACTCGCCGAGTCCATGCAGACTCGACGAGTCAACTCGTCAGATGGGGATATTTTCGTGATTTCTTGCTGTTTTTGCTTATGGATAGTTACCTTATCATGTTAGATCAATATAAATCCGATTTTATGATATATTTGACTATATTCTTGATCTAATTGAAGATATTTATCAATTAATAAGATAATTGTTTCCTTATGTGATAATTGTTTAATTATTTTGACTTAATTGGTAAATTGTTTTGCAAGAAATCATTAAATCAAATATGGATAATTATGTAATTAAATGTTAATTTAGATTATTTGTTATTTGATCCTTGTGCTTTGAAAAGTTTCATATTTTCCCCTTTAGGTTTTATAGTTTAAATTTGAACCTAAAAGTTTTGTTGTTTTTGAAATTTAAATAGTTAAAACCCTAATGTTTTGAAAAAGGTTTCAAAACTTGCCCTCAAGTTTTGGAATTTAAATTTTGATTAAATGGTTTAATTTTGATGAATATTTAAATTCTAAACCCTAATGTTTTGAAATGTTTCAAAACTTGCCCTCAAGTTTTGGAATTTAAAAGTTGATTAAAAGGTTAATTAGGAATGTTAAATTCTAAAAACCCTAGTATTGTTTGAAAAGTTCAAATTACACCCTTGTGGTTTTATTAATTAATTAAGGAGTATAATTATAAGAGGTTTAATAAATCCATAAAAGTTTAGGTTTAAAATTTAATTGAATTAAAAGTATAATTGTTAAATTTGACCACCTAATATTTTAAAAGTGTAAAATACACCCTATACTATATATATAACATTAAAAGTCTAACATTATATATATGTATGAGTAAAAGTCAGTCTTACCGTTAGTAGGCCTCATTCACGAAGCTGGTCTATAAGGGGTGTTTAAGGAAATTGCCTATAAAATGGCGATTGAATGGGTATCCACTCTTACCCACCGCACTCTTGACTAGTGGAGGGTCGTTAGCCGAACGGGTAGGATAGGACGAAACCTTCCATTATAAGTATAATGAATTATTAAAGTAACTAAATGTTTTCATAAAATTCCCAATCTTAGTTACTTAGGCAAAAGTGAATTGATGCAATTCCATGAAATTACACTTTGTGCCCTTGCAAAGACGTTAGTGGAGCGCGTGTGGTTTACCGGCACACTAAATGGTTCTAAGCAAAGGTAGCAAATGGTGACTCAATGTTTGTCATAGTTCGGTGGAGCGTGTGTGGTTTACCGGCACATCGAATAGGTGACTGTAACATGTGAGGGCACCATGTAAGTTTGCATGGTTATTCACACCCGCTTTGTGATCCTCGGCATCCCAGTCACAAACAAGAGGGGCATATCGAGATTTAAACATGCCATTGAAAGTTCAATGAATCTCAAAGGATCTAGGAGTTTTCATAGATTTAAAACTTAAATTCTTTTTCGTTTTTGTGTGGTGGAAATTAGTGAATCGTCATTCACTTACCTTAAAATATGCTGCAATTAGGGTTACGACATCCCTCTCCCGAGTTGTGGAATATTGTGTTGGGTCCTAGCCTTAGTATCTCATTTGGGTGATTTGCTGAGGAGTCATTCAATCAACTAACTTGAATTCGTTTTCTCCCGTTTTGTAGATGTCAAAGTTCGACAACTATGGTCTTCCCAAATCCCGTGGAACAAGCTTTCCACATGAAGATGATATTCCACGATTCGATCGAGGAACAAGAAATCATGCTTCACTTCCTCCACCTCCTCCAATTATTCTCCCTAACCCACAAGTTCGAAGGCTTGAAAAGTTCAAGATCACTCAAGCCCTTTTGGCAAGTAAACATAAAGAAGGAAAGTCGGTGTGTGCACACGTCCTAGGGATGAAGTCACACATTGATAGGTTAAGAATGTTGGGATCCGTTGTCTGTGAGGAAATGGCTATTGATTGGGTTCTTCAGTCACTTCCTAACTCATATAGTGAGTTCGTAAGAGAGTACTATATGATGAATCGCGACGTGACCCTTATAGATCTCACCTATATGCTTATTGCTGCTGAATCAGCAATGGTTTGGCGCAATGGAAAAGCAAAGTTGATTGGTGAATCAGCCTTCAAGAACTCTATGGATGTAGACAATGGCAACGAAAGACATGCCATGATCGAAAGGTTTGATCATAAGAGAAAGGCGATGTCTGAAGTAGTTCCATGTGCTGTTCCAAAAGAGTCGATTTGCTTTTATTGCCAAGAGAAGGGGCATTGGAGACGAAGCTGCCCCATTTACCTAAGAGATCTAAGAGATGGGAGAGTCGAAACGTATGGCTTTAATATAGGTAAAATCCATTGACTAACTCTTTTAAGCTTCATTCTAGATTCTTAATACATAATGTGATAAGATTACAATTGATGTTTTGTAGAATCGAAGAAAAGAAAGGGAGCTTAAAGGAAGAAGTGAGCAGAATCTAACCATGAAGGAGTGGATTTCGATCGTATTTCTCGAAGATTAGATTCTTAAGCTACTACTTAGAGTTAGAGTTAGATTGCTAAGAAAGATGTATTAGCATAAGTTTTTCAATGAATTGCATTGTAAGGACACATTTTTCCGCAATAAAATAAATTTTGATTTTAAATTTTATGTATTTATCCTTGCAATGGCATGTATGAAAAATTGATGTTAAAATGTTTCTATTATTAACAATAATGGATTTGGTTCTTATTATGTTATTTATGGAAAGTCGAGAATTTACCAAATAGGGAGAGTTTCTCATCGCCCAAAGTTTCAATTGGACAAAAATTTGGAATCACGCAACTTGGTTGCACGATGAATGAGAAATTTCATATTTGGAAATTAGACTAAATCATTGACAAAGTGTCAAGTGAAGGACTAGGAGATCGAGTACACAAATTTGTGCGTTGATCAAAATCCACCATAAGAGTAACAAAGATATTCGTCATGATTTACTAAAGGTTTAGTAAATATGATTATACGTATAAGATTAAGTGTAATTCTGAATTGATTGAAAAAGTTTAAATCAATAGCAGAACGAATAAGAAGAATCAAGTAGGCAGAAAGATAAAAGTTTCTCCATTCTAAGAAGAAGGGAGAGTACCTTTTATGCTTTATGATAGGTCTTAATGATTAAGAACCATATCTCAATTGATCCTCTAAGTGATTCTTAGTACAATTGTATGTTTAAGAAGAGGAATCAAGGATTGAAGAAATGGTTAAATCAAGAAGTCAATCATACTTCGTTCCAATAACAAGTCTTAAAGTTAAGATTGTGACATTGAGTGAAAAGTATTAAGAAGGTTTGTAACATTCATCAAATGTGGAAAGTTGTGATGTCTTGGATAAGACAAAGACCAACTAGGACCAATTTATGAAGAGTTTTGATAAAAGCTACACTAGCTCTTGAATATTTGTTTGTCAAGAAATGTTTATTGACAAGAGAATCTTATATGTCAAGGAGTTAGTGGGAGTCTTAATGGTCTTGAAAGGTTTCAAGAACAAATCAAATAAACCTTATCAATCATCACTAGCACACGAGTTGAGGTTTACAACCTATCGTGTTGACATTATTTTGTTTCTGTGCCAATCCAATCGAGTTAATTATGCATGTGAGTTCTATGAGTTCTCATTTTGAACGCATAAAAGGCAAAGCACCTTGATCAATGGAAAGTACATTGATAAGAAAAGGTGAGCTGCTTAACTACTTGGAAGACATGGTGGGCAGCTGTGCTACCATAAGACAAGAAATCGAGATTAAGAAAGTTCGATCCATATGAGTTTGAATTTGTCGTAAACTTTGGTTTTGACAAATTCACATGGATAGGAACAAATACACCGTTTAAATCTAAGTGTCATAAGATTTCCTCCTTCATGAAAATGATTGTGAGGAAATGTTTTCACTAAGAAAGATTTTAAGAAGATAGTGATTGTAAAATTGCATTCTCGAATTCGATTATGGTTACGGTATCCCTTTCCATAATTTGAATTGTGAGGTTTGGCAATTGTTTACACACACATATGAACTATCTAAGGCAAGGTGTGTAAGTTCAAGAAGCCTTGATAAAAGATTATCAAAGCACTAAGTATTAGAAACATGAACTTAAGAAATTCAATAAGCATTGTTTTTCTGAAAGTTAAGCTGTTTCTGAATACATGTCAAAGCTAGTGGGAGCATAAGTGTTATGTTTTATAATAATCATCATGATAGTGGGAGCATAAATGTTATGATTGTATGATTATTAAGGCACGTATTGCAAGTTGGCAATATTAATTATAGAAAACAAGAGTTATACCTTGCAAAGTCGTAAGGGTTGTAAAGTTATTTTGCTATAATTAAGGGAGAGAATATTATGCTTCATTTCAAATCTAAAGGATTAGGTTGAGAAATGTTAATAAATTTAGTCAAGGGTACATAGTGTGTTCTTAAAATTTCGATTATGATTACGACATTCCTTTTCACAATTCGAATTTTGAGAAAATAGCAAATAAAACATTGTGCGTCATGTCCCATACGCTTCGGGTATAGGATCGATTGCAAATGCTTTAATATTTGACCATTCTAAAATTTTCCAAATGTCTAGCGCATTTAGAGGGAAAAGGGACTAGAATCGGTTTTGACTAAAATAATTAAACAACTATCAAAGGACAATCCAAAGTTCGTTTAGGATTGGTCGCTTGTGAGTAGTTGGAAGTATAGTATTGGAAAATATGGAAATGTTTCCATATTGGATGGACCATATCGACATTATTATGAATATATAAGGTTCTATTAAGAATGAGTTATCATATGGAAAATATGGAAGCGTGTCCATATTGGGAATTGAATATTGAAAAATCTATGTCTAAAATTAGAAACTTTTATGCAAAAGGATGTTCAAAGGAAAGTACTTTGAGTGAGAGACATCATATCTAAGGAATTGTCTTGTAACGATCTCCGATAGAGGACTTTGTAATATCATTGGCAATAGTCTTTGTGACTTTGGTGCAGTGACATTACGAAAGGATCGTTGCATAAAATGTTAGAATCTAGCATACTCTATAAGTGGAAAGAATTTGATATTCTTAAACGTATGGAAAAGGATTAGGAGTTGTGAAATGAGAATGATTGGAAATGTGTTCAATATGATCTATTTCACAAAGTAAGAACCATAGGTAAACATTGTGTGCATTCTAGGAGCATGGGACAAGTGTTGTAATTCAAGTAAGAAGTTGATTACTCGAAACGAAAAATAATGAGTAATCAATATGGTGATAAATAAAAGGCGTTTTATTTATACTCAAAGGTTTGAGGCCATATGGGATTAGTATTATTCTTGTGTTTCACATTTGCATGTTTTGACTTCCAGAATAATTGAATTTATTAAGAATAATCGAATTATTCAAACGGGCCACAGTCGTTCATATGTTAGAAGTAGATATGAATGAAGACTGTCATGACTTGGTGTGTGGATTGTCTAAAAGAGTATTAGACATAAGCAAATGTTTGCTGCAACTTTCATGAGTGCTTATGAATATGATTTGAGCATTGGATTAAACCCACGCTCACTTGGATCGCTCCATGAATTGTATCACGAGTGATTAGTGAGACGATAACATCTTATATTCTTGAAACCGAGATGTGTGAGTTGTATCTTGCGAATCGGTTGCACATTGACAATATGTAAACACACTAGTAACTTGGTGTTATAAAACATATTGTTGTGTGTGATTCGGTGCGTGAGTGCAAGCAAGCATTGTATCAAAGTTTATCCGTTCCTTTTATCCAAAGTAGGATAAAAGCGATATCTTTGGGCCCCTCGATGATTTAGTGATGACAAACGTAAATGCTCGGCCGGGCTAGGGCTAATTTGATTTGTTCAATTAGTCAGTCGTCATAAATCGGGAATCGAGATATAGTACAAAGAGAATGATTTGAAATCATATCTCATATGATATCTAGAATGGAGGAATATATGATCCCTTATCTAAGGACACGCGTATCTGATAGGATCAGAGTTGACAGCGGCTTTGGAAAGCTACGATTGCAGATCAGGATCTGAAGTCATACGCAGAATAGTTGTTAGACTTATCCAAGTGGGAGACTGTTGGATTAGTGTCTAAGTCCATAACTATTTTGGTATGTACTTGACCCGATGGTGCATGGTCCTTTTGGGTTGCCTTCACCAAAGCAACTTGATTGGAGAAATAAATAAAGAGAGAGAGGTTATTATGATTTATTAATATGTTATAAGAATAATATATTAAAGGAGAAATCATATTTGTTTAATTAATATTGGTCAATAATTAATTAAGAATTAATTTTGTGATCAAATGTAATTAATTAAACTAGAGGGGCTGAATTGTAATTATGTGATAGTTACAAAATAAGGTAAGGATTATCTTATTAATAGGTTGGACGAATTTAAGGTGATAAGGCCTTAGAATTCGACTAGGATAAGGGTTTTCAAGGCTTATCTTATGGTTACTTGGTGGGCAAGCAACTAGATAAGGATAAGGACTAAAACCCTAATCTCTACACCTATATAAAGACCCCAAGGCTCATGAATTCATCTATGCCTTCCCAAGAGGTCCTAGAGACGAATTCTTATACCTCTCCTCTCTCCTTATACCTTCTCCATTTTCTCTTGGTGTTTGTAAGCCATTAGAGGAGTGACACTTGTGACTCTAAGCCTTCCAAAGTCAATTCAAGGAAGAATTGGGATTGTTATTGCAACATAACAATCAAGGTAACATCTTAAACCTAATTATATGTTAATATCGATTTCCATATGCTAGAATTAGGGTTTATAGTCTTGGATTCAAAGCATGTACAATAGAGAAACCTAGATCCAAGCATTAGGGTTTGTATGAGCACATAGGATGTCTTATGACCAAAACCCATCAGTTCTAGAGTACAATTCAAGCTTCAATAAATCATTAGAATATGAAATAATTCCTTAAATTTGATTTCAACCTAGGCTGGGGTTCAAAACATAAATAAATTCATGAAATCAATATTACCTTTAAAAAGGAGATTGTTGTATAGATTCATGAACTAGAGCGAAAAAAATAGGTCACCCTATAAAACTTTCTGATCCATAAAATAAAGCATGCCTTATAACCACACTATATAATTTTCTCTTTAGTTTTATAGGAACTTATTGTCATACAAAACACTTGTGGTTGCCCTATATTGTAACATCCATAATTAAGGGTAATTTTAAAATTTAATTAAATTATAAATAAAATAAATAAATCTAAATATAATAAAATTAAAATAATATTTATCATGAAAAGTTCAATATAAGATATATGATTTAAAAATAAGAACAATAGATTTTAAACATGGAAACTAAAGTTGAGGGACCATTTTTGACAGCTTGCAAACTTAATAACTAGTGTTGACCTAGTCAAATGACCAAATAGTTAGGAGGAAATTTATGTTGGTTCTAAGTGTAAAATAAACAGTTTACCTTTAATTAGTTGGTTAAATTGAGTCAAAAATATAAATAATGAATGCTAAGGGTCATTTATGCGAAAAGATGAAAAATGAGAGCTCAATACAAGAGTCTTTATCTCTCTCTCTCTCTCTCTCACTCTCTCCAACTAATTAAAGGTAAACTCTTTATTTTACACTTTGAACCAACATAAATTTCCTCCTAACTATTTGGTCATTTGATTAGGTCAACACTAGTTATTAAGTTTGCAAGCTGTCAAAAATGATCCCTCAACTTTAGTTTCCATCTTTAAAATCTATTTTTCTTATTTTTAAATCATATATCTTATATTGAACTTTTCATGATAAATATTATTTTAATTTTATTATATTTAGATTTATTTTTTTTATTTATAATGAATGCCAAGGGTCATTTATGCGAAAAGATGAAAAATGAGAGCTCAATACAAGAGTCTTTATCTCTCTCTCTCTCTCTCACTCTTTCTCTCTCTCTCTCTCTCTCTCTCTCTCTCTCCTTAGCTTCAGAATCATGATTTGGGAGATTAGGAGAGGAACGTTTTATAAAACTTTTTGACTCCCAAATTTGGAGTATCCTACTTTCACACAATTCATAATGTTCAACAAGCAATCAATATTTCACGATCAAGGGTGTATACAAAGAACATATTTCATTTAGATCCTTCATGTTTATCTTAACCGGTTATTTTGGTTTTCTACTGACGGCTTTAAGTATAACATCAACTCTATTTATTGGTCTGAGCAAGATACGATCTCCGGTGGCAATTTTGATAAAGATCGAGCATTCTAGGGTTTCAAATTGAATAAGAAGAAAAATCAATCCAATCTTGGAATCTTCACTAGTGAATTGAGGTAAATCTCATACTCTTCTCTAGAGATCGAATCTAGAGATCTCATCTAGGTTTGGCTTTGAACCCCAAATTCGATGGTGGTGATTATTTGATGATAGATGTTTTTGGTAGTTCTTTTTGTTCTTGATTTAGTGGCCATTTTAAGTTTCTCGATCATAAACTTTTTTTTTTCTATCCACTTAATCATCTACTTAGATTATTAATTTGATTATTTGAGATTTAAACTTTTTAAATTTAAATTAAACAAGGTTTAACCTGTTAAATAAAAATGGAACCAATATCATATATGATTTGTGTTTAAACATCGACAAATTAAAGAATGATTATCTATAAAACATTTTAAACACATGATAATAAATATTTGTTTTTTAATAAAGAAAACTATAAAAATTCATTGAAAAAGATTTTTAATGATTTTTTTGTTAACTAAAGTTAATGGAAATCGATAGAGCAAAATAATAATGAGATTTTCTAACCTGTGTGCTCTAAGAACACATATAAGAAACATTAATTATAACAAGACTAAATTACATGAATGGTCCTTTAAGTTTGCACTTTTTCCCTGAAGTAGTTCTTAAGAAACTTTTTTTTCCCTCAAATGGTATCTACGGGCGAAACCTTGAACGCAAATGAACCTTGGGTTAGATGTCCGTCTAAAGCAACGTTAACATGTCACCATGTGCCTTGCACAAGAGGGTATTTTCGTCATTTCAAGACTGTTTGTGAATATTTTAATTGCACATATGATCAATCCATTCTCGTTTTAATTAGGGCACCTAATCGATCTCCCTTCTTCCTCAAAAACCTTCCTGGTCCCATTGCAATTTGTGCATGGTAGAAGTCTTGCATCCCCACAATTATCGCAAACAAACCCAGGATCAATAACACGAAAATCCTTTACAAACTTAAACAAAGTTCCATCCTCATGAAGCCGTTTGATCTCATCTGCACCACCGATATGCTTTCCCTTGATGAATAGTTGTGGCAGAGTGAATCGTTTGCCTTTAAAACAATTCTATCTTCACAACTAAATAGAACACAACCCCCTTTTGTATCGGTAATTTCTGTAACGAGATGACCGGCTAATTTCGGTTATTTGCAACAGTGGAGAAGAAATTGTGGGTGGGAGATTATATAAATGCGACATTTATCGAATTCGAGTACAAAGTAGGAGCGAATACTTCAAACACTGCCTTCGCTGGCGGCGGAAACCACCATCTCACTCGTTACGTGATGAATTACATCAAAACTCTAACTGATTTCAGCGATGAACTCAACACATGACTGAGTGACCACCGTGTCGGAGATAATCCAGATTCATCGTCTTCACTGGATACAAGTCCTAGGGTACCTTTTCACGATGAACAATATCAAATTAAATTGCTGAAAAGGTGAAAAATTCAGAGTTGAGAAACATACTTGGAGATGATTGGATTTGGAAATGAAATTTGAAGTTTTAGAAATACGTGATGAGTTGTAATAGTGATATGAGAATGGGGAATAAAAATGGTGCGGGGAAGGTGAAGAGGTGGAGGAATTGGACGGTTGTAATGGTGATGGTGGTGGTGATAAAGTGGAACCAGCGGTCCTGAAAAAATAAATATTGTCAAAGACCCATGACTAACATGAAAAAATAGCCTTATCTTTATTATAAATTTTTATTTTTAAATAAAAATATATAATTAAAAAAATTGGCATGTGCAGCTGCCGACTTTGCCCCCCTCAACGCCTCATTAGTGGAACGATGGAGAAGAACGAGAAGTATAGCAACCCATTCAAACTGATTGGGATTGTGTTGTGTATATGTTAACTTCAGATTTGATGGAAGGAAATGAGAAATGAGCAGGTGAGAATGGAGCTTATAGAGGATTGAATCTTCTTTCTTCTGGATTTGGATCTTAAAGGTAAATGACGCTTGACTGGAGATTGATTTCTTTAGGTGAAATGACAAAAATACCCTCATGTGTAAGGCACATGGGGGCATGTTAACATTGCTTTAGACGAACATCCAACCCAATGACCGTTTGCGTTCAAGGTTTCGTCTGTAGGTATTGTTTGAGAGAAAAAGAACTAGTAAGTAGGAAAAAGTACAAACTTAAAGGACCATTCGTGTAATTTAGTCTATAAAAATATTATCATAATTAAAAGTGGAATAAATTAATTAAAGGTGAAATAAATTAATTAAATATGAAATGCATTAATAATTTCATAGCAAAATATATTTCATATTAAATTACAATAATAGTTTCCTCAGTTAATATTTTTTATATGGACTAGGATAAAAAAATCTTAATAATAATTTATCGGAAGATTTGATGATTGTTAATTTTTTCTAAAGATAAGGTTTTATCTAATAAGCTAGATTACATAGCTTTCATGACTTTAAAGGTCCTCCATCAGTCAGAAAGAGACCCAACATCTAAAAAAAAGTTAGACCAGAAATGAGTGGTGGGTGGGGGAAAATAATCCACTCCAATACAAGTTCTTTTGTTAATTTTAAATTCCTTTTGGATTTCTAAGATTCCATATTAATATCTTTTGGTGTAAATAAAATAAAGATCATGAGTTTTCAAGTTATCGTATTTGCATTTACCTTTATTGGAGACTAATTATTGTATTTAGTAAAATACAAAAAGTAAATAACAGATCAAGTGATTTCAAACGTTTCAAATCGTTATTTATAACAAAATTACAAATACAGTTATTTTATTATTCTATTAAATTATTTAGCAAAATAAAAATCAATTTACTACAATATAACAATTATAAATGATGATGTAAGAGTTGGTGACACTTTCAAAGATGTGAATTGATTACCAACCCACAATTAAAAACAAAGATTTACGATAGAAGAAATTTAATAAATAAAGAAAATCTTCATAAAATTTTTACAACAATAAATAATTATTGGTGTATTGGTTTTCGGTTTTTTTTTTTCTTTTTGAATTCCCTTGAATTGTGTTCGTTTAGATAAGTCAGACTAAAAGTTTTATTAACAAACTGTCGTTAAAATAAAATTCTATCATCTATCATGAAAATGTATTTTGTCGATCTATTTCGCATTAGTATCTCAATCACCCAGACCATTATATGTTTTAACATTAATTTTTTTACGATTTTTTAATGAACAATAAACAATCTAATATATGTCATTCTTGTCGATTAGAAAAAACATGTTTATACCTTAAATACTACAGAATGTTATTTTTCTAGATAATCACTTATTTCTAGAAAAACATGTTCACATTTTTATGGGTGTACCTTCTACACCGCAAATCCGATATATATAAATTGGGTAGCATGTAATATGATAACGTGTCATAGTATGCACGTAAAGAACCGCGCCGGCCACGCCAGAACGCCCGAAGGCTTAGCGCGCCCGGCGGGACAGACCCAGCAAAACCTCGCGGCCGCTAGCGCCTTTAAGGGCAAGGCGCTCCCTCAGAAAGGCTCACACCCGCTAAAGACGCCTTCCACTCCAAGACAAATGATACGGTCAAACGACAAAGCGGACGGTCAGGGCACTATTGTCAGAGCCAATAGCAGCGCTCTGATAGATAGAGGAGCACGACCCTCCAATCAGCGTCCCTGATCCTGTCGCCTCTGGCGATCCTGTCTCATACAGACGATCATGAGCGCCTAGTATAAAAGGCTACGCTCACAGCCCCGACATGTAAGTAGCCTTCTCCAAGTAACACTCCCAAAAACCTTAATCCACCTAACTGACTTGACCGTCGGGGCGTCTTTCCGGGAGCTCCTCCCGGAAACGGCTGACGACCTTCTTTCCGTTGTGACCTTGCAGGAACGATTAAACCGTCGGTGCCGAAGCTCACAGAAACCGAAGACTAAGGTCACATCATTTGGCACCATCCGTTGTGTGACGAAAAACACTACCAAAAGCACATTGTTCACGAGAAAGAAATGGCATCAGGCGACAATAGAGGTTCCAGTGGGACACCAACTAGTCCCATTCAGCCAATGGCGGCGTTGAAAGAAACGCCACAACCCATAGTGGTCGCAGGAGAGGTGCCAGATGAAGGTGGTTCGGTGGTGACCGTCGAACCATCAGAAAGACAACAGCAAACGGCCGACAAGGAACACCTTCCCTCCGCCGCCGTCCAAACTACAATCATTCTGGCGCAGACACCCTAACCATCGCCCACGCCGTCAACGACAAACACACATGGCGCAACAACGGTTCCGCCTCTACAGCCGATACCAGTCCAAATGACAATGCTCCCGCCACCATTCTTTCAAACACCACCGCTGGGTCAAATGGCGACCACACAACTAGTAGTTTCCCAGATGCCACCACTATTTAACCCAACAGCGAGAGAGCAACAAGCGACTCTTCAAGCGATGTCACCATTACTCCAAGCGACCGGTACGCAATCAACATTCCACCCACCGTCGATAATCTAGACACAACTGGAAGCACAAGTGACTCCCTCAATGCCACCGCTAGCCCAAGCAATGACAACCTAAACGTCGGTTTTCTTGACATCATCGTCTCCAACGAACACACCGCTCATTCCCGCAAATTCCTACTACCAACAGGCTGTATCAAATAACCTATGCACCCAAAACCTGCCGGTGTCATCCAACCACCCTGTAACACCCATAAAAATCATGCCAAATTTTAACTTTTTCAAAACACTTAAAACCATTTAACATTACAGAGTTTGTTTTCAAAATAATAAATATCAGAGTATTCCCAAAAACATAAACAAAACAAGAGGAGTTGTACGATCACGCCTTGGCCTTGCCGCGATCCCCCAATGTACCTGAAACCATAAACATAAACTGTAAGCCCGAAAGCTTGGTGAGATACCCCCAAAATACCAACGCATGTAACCATAATCATATCATATCAACAAATACAGATCAGCATGCATAATGAGCCTTTATCCTGACTAGACCACCTCGCAGAGCCTACAGCCTATCTGGACCGCTCCAGAGCCTTCGACATGACTGGGCCTACAGCCTATCCGGACCGCTCACCGGGTATGTTGGCCTTCAGCACAAAGCAGGACCACCTCAATCCAACCCCCAAACAGACAAGCATGTGCACATAAATATCTTACGCTAAATCATATCATATAACAGGCAAACCGATCTAACAGATCACTAATCATAGCAACATTCTAATAACCGGGATACATACCTAATCGATCACTAACATAGCATCATCGTATAACCAGAACTCTGACCTAACCAGGTCACTAAACATAAGCATACCACCATGCTAAGTACCAGGATGTAATCAATAAACATACCATGCCATAATCCAGATACAAATATATAAAGGGCCGACCTTGGTGCCCTAGACCCATTGATATAGTGATGATAACTCATGTCGCAACTGTCGACTCGAAAGATAAGCTCAACTCTCGGATCATCGCCTCAAACTCCACCACCTATATTCGCCACACAACCATGCTCATAAGTTTCCAAATGTCCCAGAAGTCCAATTGTCAACCCTTGGTCAAAGTTACATGTTAAATCGTTTGCCCTACATCTATTCACCCTAGATTCCATATAAATCTATGTTATTTCTGTTTTATTCATATGTGTCAATTTGCATTATGTTTTTTGGGGTAGTTAACGGTAAGATTAGACTTATAATTTTGTTATCATGTATGAACTACAATAGGACGCATGAAAAGTGAGCGTATCAAAAAACAGATACTTACTAATGAAATACAAGAATGATCCCTCAAACCCAATAATAATAGATATCGATGTAGATGCATCTGATTCTATCAGGATTACCCCCATACCAACCATTGCTAAAGCTGGAGTTCTGACTCAAATGTCAAAATCCAAACCTGTTTCAACTGCCAACCAATTCAGAAAGAAGGTATTTTATTTATTATTTTTTGATTTAGTTGTCACACTAAAAAGCGTATTCTTCATTATTTTTTATTATGCCTCACTATCAATACAAGGTCAACTTTCCGGACATAGTGTTTCTGTTGAAGTGCTTCATGAAAATCGTTCAAAGCAGAAATTTGATCCAGATTCCAATTCCCATTCACATGTGCATGGTTATACAAAATCAGGTAGCTCATTAACATTGTCTTTTTTAAATTGCTAGTATAATTCATTCATCTTATTTACTGTTGTTTGTTTGTTGTATTGTATTTTCCACCAAAAAATACACAGATGTTAGAAAAATGTTGTTTACGTCTAAAGAGAAACAACAGCCATCACATGATGAATCAGATTTTAAAGACCCAAACCCATTCATCAGCCAAAATAAGAGGAAATCACCTCCACTTGTAATAACCAAAGTTTTGCAACATTAGGAAAAGAAAGCTAGAGCAGATGTGGCCAACCCTCAAGCAATTAAGGCAAAAGTTAAAGTCAAGAAACTGGAGAACAGAAAATCAAAGAAGGGAGTTCATGTGGGTATTCCAACACAACCAAGGTGAATACATATTCGTACGCCACCAAAAATATTATTCTCCACAATGCACGGTCTGACGAATGGGCAGAAGGAGTATTTAACATCCATTGGACTTGGTCCCCTTTTAAATATTAAAGTAGATGGGTCGGCATCACGAATTGGGTACTATGCGGTCAACAACTTTGACCCTGAACGCATGGTATCGAATGTCGAGCACGGTAAGATACCGATTACTAGGCAATTGATACATTACATGTTGGGTCTCCCTCTATGAAATATCAATATCAATTCACTAAAGTTCACACCCGCTGAAGACAAAACTGTCGATTTGTGGTCTGCACAGTTCAAGTTAGAAAATGATATTAGGCCTAAAGGCGTACAAAGGGCGATTAAGAGATTAAAAGATGTTGGGTTATTGTTTAAAGTCAATATTTTGGTTCTCATTTGTAACACCCTTGGACAATCCAAGAGCATGGGCCCATGTGATGTATCAATGCTTTCAAGGGTTTTAGAGGATTTAGATTTAAGCGACATAGATTGGTGTTCATACGTGTTAGAGTGCTTGAAAAATACAAAACATGCATGAAATTCTATGAGCGATACATCTTACTATGTTGGCCCTATTGTCCTATTGACGGTACCTATCCTACAACCTAACTTACTACATTAATTCTACTTATTTATTATTGTCTTAGTCATTTATGATTACAATATTACATCCTTAATGACTTATTGACTACTCCTTGATCACTAACGATTTAATCATCTTTTTTTAAACATATACGCTTATATACCTGGAGCATGTTTCATATGATGCGGTTACGATTGATCGTGGAAGACCTGCTATATGTTTCTAGGATGTGGTAACCATGCGCTTACATGAGGAGTATGAAATCAGAAATGGTGGAATTGGTTCTGGTGAACTTCAGGATCCTTACATACCACAGGATGACAATGCCGAAAATGTCAACTCGACGAATGGATCAGTTGAGGTTAGAAAATTTCCGCATCATTTTTTCATATTTACCACATATTACTAATCACTCATAATGTTTTCCGGAATACCTTTCCACCATTGAAAGTATGTTCAACAAGCTAGTTGAGGATAATCATTTGTTCCACTCAATAGACACAATCGAAAGGCATCCTCTGGTTTGTGATTTCTATGAATGGCAAACCAAGATCAGAATTTTCCTTAATGAAGAATCCATGAAATATGGAGGTGGCAGTTCTACTCATGCAGACAGCGTTGGACCTTTATCCCAATGGTGGTCAGACAACGCAGAACATATTAACAGGTCCTGTCAAATGGCATAAAAATCTGTTAAATCGTTCCACAATTCACCCTTTCCAAACTAGAGCATCGGGACGGCACAAGAGTTTGTTGATATAAGTAGCAATTCACCACTGAAAGATATCATGAAAACTCCAAAAGACCAATGTCCAAGTCCTCTTCCTTTATCAATTGTTCCTATTCACAGTGATTACGGTGCTATCCGTGCAAGAGAGTTAAGGCCAAGAAATAAGCCCCCTGAACTACGTCCCCCGTTCATTATACGGGCAGTTGACATAACTAAACGTATATCACGTGCTTAGAAGGACCTATCTGAATGGGTTTTCTCAACACAAGGTCATCCAAGGTATATACAAATTTATACATAACTGATAGAACAATTTTTTTTTTACAAAGATTATTTAAGTTTTCACATGTTATTCTATGCAGTGATGAATTTTTCCGGACTTGTGTTGGTGTAGCTGCTGAACGCTTTCACATGGAAAGCTTTTTCCCTAAATGTGAACTTTTTGGACACGTACTAGATTGCTGGAGCCATCTGTTAAATTTCGATGTAGACTTGCATTCCAATTTATCTCCTCGTAGACTATTCGCCACTACCACGTTGACGGTACAATATTAATAATCATTAGCATTCATTAACTATGTCATAATATAATCTTCTAAGTTTTGCACATACATGAATTCCACATTCTCACATTACACCTTCAGTTTCATCTTCATATTACACTACTCACAAACATTATTAACAACCCCTGTAATTACATCATTTATCTTCTTCATAGAGTTTGTATCTCGAAAATACTATGTTGACAGAGGAAGATCGTCTGAGTTTTTTTTATGAAAATTTGAGCCTATCCATTGACGATTTTGATGCAACACTCAGCAATGTGCAATTAGTATGCTTCTATACCCACTTTTCATATAAGCAGATTGTTTTTTATAATTTATTAGATCTTGATGTAAGCTTTAGTGAGTGCATTCACAATACCAACACTTAATTATTTTAAATCATATACTTGGTATTTGTTTCAGCTATTCCTACCAGCCGTCCGTGATTACATTTAAACAATAATTTATGAAATCAAGCACATGTACCTTCACCTACATCACCAATATCGATCGGTGAATTGAAGTAACTTTCATCGCCATAACAATCCCCACATCCGGTGTGCTTCATCGCAGCCAAATTCAATCAACGAATCGTAATTTGATTCCAGACGACGACAACAATATTGATGTAATATTTTGCAGATTTTGATTACACGTCTGATGTCGGCGTTATGGATTGCAACAATAACGAATATGGTTTCAATAACTTTTATCCAATTAACGTTCTTCATCGTTCCGACTTCAATCAAGGAAAACGTCTGTTACGTGTTTATTTAATACGTTTGTGTTATGTTTATGTTGCCTAATTACTGTTTACGTAACTATATACTTTCCTATTTTTGACCCTTACGAAACAATTGGTCCACATTTGTTTTTGTGTTTCTCAACCTTTTAGTGTTCTCGATATAACTCATCCCTATATATATATATATATATATATATATATATATATATATATATATATATATATATCTATATATATATATATGGTTATGTTATTTTGTTTTTAGTAATTATTGTGTAACACCCCCCTCTGGCACGTATCACAATATTGTCCGCTTTGGGCCACTCGGCACGAGGACTTCCCAGGGGGTCACCCATCCTGGTACTACTCCCGCCCGAGCACGCTTAACTGCAGAGTTCTTATGGGATCTGCTGCCCTCACGGCTTTAAAACCGTGTACTCAATTCATCCGGGTAGCACTAAAATGTATAGGGACTTGAAACCCTATTACTGGTGGCCGACGATGAAGCTTGATGTTGCAAAGTATGTGGCTGAGTGTGTGTCTTGTGCGAGAGTAAAGACACAACATCAGAAACCGTACGGGAGTTTAGAACCTTTGCCTGTGCCTATGGGTAAGTGGGAAGACATTGCTATGGATTTTGTCACTAAACTGCCCAGAACAAAGAATGGTCACGACATGATTTGGGTGGTCGTTGATCGATTCACTAAGAGTGCGCATTTCATAGCGGCCAAGGAGAAATGGTCTATGGAAAAGCTTGTGAATTCTTACGTGAAGGAAATTGTGAGGCTTCACGGTGTTCCGTTAACGATTGTATCGGATTGTGATAGCCGTTTCACCTCGAGGTTTTGGAAAAGTCTACAAGAGGAATTGGGTACCAAGTTGTGTTTAAGTATAGCTTACCATCTGCAGACTGATGGTCAGAGTGAAAGAACGATACAAACGCTTGAAGATATGCTGAGAGCATGTACCTTGGAATTCCTAGGTAATTAGGATGAACATTTACCATTGGTAGAATTTTCCTATAATAATAGTTTCCACTCGAGCATTAAGATGACACCTTATCAAGCTTTGTACGGGCAGAAGTGTCGTACGCCGTCTTGTTGGCTTGAGGCTGGGGAAAAGCAGTTTATGGGACCCGAGTTGGTTCATCAAACTGCTGAAAAGTTGAAAATAATTAGGGAAAGAATGTTAGCAGCTCAGGATCGTCAAAAGAGCTATGCTGACAAGAAGCGAAGACCGATGACTTTTGAGGTTGGGGATTCGGTTTTGCTTAAAGTCTCGCCGTGGAAGGGACTTATAAGATTTGGTAAAAGGGGAAAGTTGAGTCCAAGGTTTATTGGACCGTTTAAAGTTCTTCAGAGGATTGGGAACCAAGCTTACAAGCTCGAACTACCAGAAGAACTGAATGGAATTCATAACACTTTTCATGTGTGTTATTTGAGGAAGTTCATGGGAGAAGTTCCCGACATAATTCCAATTTCTGAATTGAGAATCGATGAGAACAAAAGGTTGATTGAGGAACCAGAGGCAATTGTTGACCGAAAGACTAAGAAATTGTGACGCAAGATGGTTGGGTTAGTGCTTGTCCGATGGAAACACACGAATGGGCCGAATCTCACCTGGGAGACGGAGAGTGACATGATGGGTCGCTATCTGCATTTGTTTGTTGATGTGTGATTCCGGGGACGGAATCATTCTAAGGTGGAGAGAATTGTAACGCCTGTGTTTCCGGGCTTGCCATTTTTAGCAATGTAATAGTCTAGGTTAACCTTTGTAACCCGTTTTGAAATAATAAGAATGTATTATTTGAGTATTATGTGTTTTGTGCTTAATTGCTTAATTATGTGGTCTGATTAATTAAGAATAAAAATAAGCGTCAAAATTTAAGTGTAAAATGAACTTAATATCTTTGGTTAATGTTGTAGTAGTTGAAACGAGGTTTCCGAATATATATAGAACGCCCAAATCTGACTTCGTATGAGGAAGTTATGATTTATCGAAGTTTCGACTTAGCGGTATGCAGCCTGAAATACTCGATTTGAGATCGAGTGGTTTTTAGCCGAAGCAATCTAAACGAGGATCGAAGGTCTCGTTGTTGGTATCGAAGCGATAAAAAGTTAGGCGAGAACGGACGTCAAACGAAGAAGTTATGAATTTATAACGAAAGTTTCTGTCCCGGCCTATTAAAAATAAATAGTAAAAATAAAGTCGAAATTAGCCGACGGAGTCTAAACGAAAGTTGTAGAGCGTAGTCTCACCTTCGCGTGTATATAAAGTGTTGGAATAGTGTCTAAGGCTGTAACTATATCCGGTTGTGCATGGTCCTTTTGGGTTGCCTTCACCATAGCAACTTGATAGGATGATTTATTAAGAGAGAATAAATATTATTAATATATTATGGGAATAATATAATGAATAATATATATATTGTTATTTGATTAATATAAGTCATAGAATTAATTAGAATTAATTTGGTGACTTAAAGAGATTAATTAAATAAAGGGGTATGAACTGTCAATTGTTTGATAGTTAAGCTTTAGACTGTAAATCCATTTGGATATACTATGGACGAATTCTAAGAGGATTAGGATAGCTAAAATCGTCCATTAGAGTTATCTAGGAATGGATTTGGATAGCCTTAAGAGAAGATTATCCAATTAGGGTTTAGGTTGTAACCCTTAAGGAGTCTACAAGTATAAATAGACCCCATGGCATAGGGAATTCGACACCTCTGATTAAGTAAGAGAACTCTGGTCGAAATTCCTCCCCTCTCCTCTCTCCCAAATCATCCTCCTTGCTTTGGTGTTTGTAAGCCATTAGAGGAGTGACATTTGTGACTCTAGAAGCTCCAAGACCTCAAGATCAACAAGGAACTCAAAGGTATGATTCTAGATCTGTTTTAATGTTGTTATTTAACCTAATTAGTAATTAGAAGTCTTGGATTCAAAGCATGTTTATTAGAAAGCCTAGATCCAAGCATTAGGGTTTTGCATGCGCACATAGGAAAGTTCTTATGGCTAAAACCCATCAGTGGTATCAGAGCCTAGCTTGGTTTTCTGTAAATTGTTGCTTGATTAACTGAAACAAACCTGCAAAATTCGATTTTTTGGTTTCTGAGTCATGGACTCGGCGAGTCTCAAAGTGGACTCGGCGAGTAGGCCTGACTCGGCGAGTCCCTTTGTGCACTCGGCGAGTCCAGGCGTCAGGAATGGCCAGATTCGGGATTTCTTTGTGTTTATCTTATCTTAACTTACCATAAACTAATTAGATCAATATTAATTCGTATTTCTGATAAATATAACTATTATCTTGATCTAGTTAAAGGTAATTATCAACTAATTAAATATTTAATTTCCTTATATGATAATTAATTGATTATTTTGATTATTTTGGTAATTATCTTAAAAGGAAATCTTGAATAAATCAAATATAGATAATTAGGATATTAATTGTTAATTGGAATTATTTGTTATTTGATCCTCCATGTTTTAAATGTTTAAAACCTACCCTCTTGCTTTGAAATTTACTTTTGTGATTAAAAGTTTTAATTTAGACAACTTAAATTTCAAACCCTAGATTTTAAAAGTTTAAAATACAACCCTATACTAATATGATATTACTAGAATAATATATATATGTATAACTAAATGCTAGTCTTACCGTTAGTAGGCCTCATTCACGAAGCCGATCTATAAGGTGGGTATAAGGTTGCGGCCTATAAAATGGCGCTTAAAGGGTGTACACTCACACCCACCGCTTGCTTGATTGGTGGAGGGTCGTTAGCCGAACGGGTAGGATAGGGCAACCTCATCCTCTCATTAAAAGTATAATAAGAAATACAAAGTAACTACACATATTTTAAAATTTCCCAATCCTAGTTACTTTAGGAAAAGTGAATTGATGCAATCCCATGAAATTACACTTTGCACCTTGCTAAGATGTTGGTGGAGCGTGTGTGGTTTACCGGCACACCAATTGGTTCTAAGCGAAGGTGGCAAAGGGTGATTCGTTGTTTATCATAGTTCAATGGAGCGTGTGTGGTTTACCGGCACATCGAATAGGTGATTGTTACAATGAAGGCGCCATGTGAATTTGCATGGTAATTCACACCCGCTTTGTGATCCTCGGCATCCCAGTCACAAACAAGAGGGGCATATCGAGATTTAAACATGCCATTGAATAGTTTCAATGAATCTCGTCCGAACCTAGGAATTCTCAAAAACACTTAGGACTAATAGTTTAAGTTTCGTGATGGAGAATTAGTGAATCGTCATTCACTTACCTTCAATTTATTTGCATGTTAGATTACGGCATCCCTTTTCTAGTATGTAAATGTTATTGTTGGATCCTAGCCCTAATTTTCTTATTGGGTGATAATTAGGGATTCTTATTCTAATCTATCTTTGTCCTTTTCTAATTGTAGATGTCAAACGCAAACAACGCTGCTGCTAGTTCTTTCACGTTGATGAGCCTTTGCCAAAAGGTCACCTTCGATGGAACAAACTTTAGCGAATGGATAAGATACATTCGCACCATTGCTCGCTATGAGGACAAAGAGTATGTCCTTGATGAGAAGCTCGAGAAAATCAATACCGAAATCGCTACTCCAGCCGAAATCACCGCCTTTGAAACTCATGAGCGAGATGCAACGAAGGTACATTGCATCATGATCGCCACCATGAACTCCGAATTCCAAAAGTCCTACGAGGACATGTACCCGTACGAGATGCACCAAGACCTATTGGAGAGGTACCACCAAAACGCGAGACAAGAGAGGTACGAGATTTTCACTAACATGATTTCCGCGAAGATGGGTCATGGAGAATCTCTTACCGTGCACTTGCAAAAGATGCAAAGGTATGTCGACCGCCTTCGCAAGTTAAATGTTGACTTCGGTGAGGATTTGGCGATCGACATGGTGCTTCACTCTTTACCTCCGATGTACAACCAATTTAGGATGACCTACCACATGAACAAAGAAGAGGTCACCCTAAGCAAGCTCCAAGGTCTCTTGAGGGTTGCTGAGAGCAACTTCAAAGACAAGTCTGTTGCACCTACTCCCAATCCGCCCGCTGCTCCTGTCTTGGCTATTGGACAAGGGAAGGGAAAGAAGAGGAAAGCTTCATCGAAGAACTATCGCAAGGTGAAAGCCCGAGATGGTGCCTCTTCTAGTGGGACCAAAGTTGATCCCGCCAAGCCCTGCTCTAACCCGAAGGAGGCAGAGTGCCACCACTGCCACAAGATAGGACATTGGAAGAGAAGCTGCCCGGATTACCTGCAAGCAATCAAAGAAGGAAAGATCAAGCCATCTTTCGCAGGTATATATACAATCAAATCTAACGATTCTAATCATGCTATTTCTTGGGTTCTTGATACCGGTTGTGGTTATCACATTTGTTCTAATGTGCAGGGACTAAGAAGAAGTAGGGATGTGGAGCAAGGAAGGATCAATCTAATCATGGGGAACAGAAGATCGTCGCCTGTGACCAAGATTGGAGTGTATTCCTTAGTGCTTAGGAATAGTTTAGTTTTAGATTTGAACAATTGTTGCTATTCGCCAGAAATGGCAAGAAACATCATTTCATTTCATGGTTTATATAGACAAGGTTTTAGATTTTCTTTTAATAATGAGAATGGTTCTATTTTGGCTTATCTAAATGGTGTCTTTTACTTTGAAGCTATACCATGTAATGGAATATATGAAACTGTTATGATTGTTGATGACTTTGGAAATGATGTTTTGAATATTGATTCTTCCACTAGTATGGATAAAGCATCCTTGTGGCATTGTCGTCTTGGACATGTCAACAAGAAACGCATAGCCCAACTCCAAAAGGATGGAGTGTTGGAGTCATTCGACCTTAGGGAAGATGACACATGCGAGTCTTGTTTGCTTGGAAAGATGACTAAGTCGCCTTTCACGAGTACTTGTGAAAGGGGCGAGGGTCTATTGGACCTAATACATACCGATGTATGTGGACCGTTTAGATCAACCACGAAGGATGGGAACCGCTTCTATGTGACTTTTACCGATGACTATAGTAGATATGGGTATATCTACTTAATCAAGCAAAAGTCAGACACCTTTGAAAAGTTCAAAGAGTTCAAGAATGAAGTGGAGAATCAATTGGGCAGGAAAATCAAGATGCTTCGATCCGATCGAGGAGGAGAGTACCTAAGTCTTGAATTCCACGATTATCTCAAGGAGTGTGGAATAGTTTCGCAATTGACGCCTCCTAGGACACCGCAGTTGAATGGTGTAGCAGAAAGGCGTAATCGAACCTTATTGGATATGGTTCGCTCTATGATGAGTCGTGCTTCACTACCAATCTCTTTTTGGGGGTATGCCTTAGAGACTGCCGCCCATATCCTTAACCGAGTCCCTACTAAGAAGGTTGCCAAAACACCTCACGAGATGTGGACAGGGAAAGCTCCCTCGTTGGCACATATCAAGGTTTGGGGTTGCGAGGCTTTCGTAAGACGAGATACTCACGACAAGCTTGAACCTCGAAGTGAGCGATGTATTTTCATCGGCTACCCGCAGACATCCTTTGGATATCTCTTCTATAGACCGAAGGAAAATGTTGTCTTCGTTGCGAGGAGAGGAGTTTTCCGAGAGCGAGAACTCATAAGCCAAGGAGACAGTGGGAGGCAAATCGAACTTGAAGAGATTCAAGAGTCGATAGATGAAGGAACCTCTACCGCTGGCACTCAACCCGAGGAGGAAACTCCGGTTGAACCAATTGACGAATCCTTACCTCTTAGACGTTTCGATAGAGTTAGAGTTCATCCCCAGTTTTATGGATTTCATATTACTACCGAAGGGGACACGTATATTAGTGATGGTACACTAGTAAATCTTGATGAACCTAATAGCTACAAGGAAGCCATGGCAGGCCCGGAGTCTGTAAAATGGAAAGAGGCAATGGATAGCGAGATCCAATCCATGTATGATAACCAAGTTTGGAATTTGGTTGATTACGTGCCCGGACGTAAGACCGTTGGGTGCAAATGGATCTTCAAGAAGAAGACCGACGTGGATGGGAACGTACACACATATAAAGCGCGATTGGTCGCGAAGGGCTTTACTCAAACTCCCGGAGTTGACTATGATGAGACCTTCTCACCAGTTGCGAAGATTAAATCTATTAGAGTGATGTTAGCAATTGCCGCATTTCATGATTATGAGATTTGGCAAATGGATGTCAAGACCGCCTTCCTTAACGGAAAGTTGGCTGAGGATGTTTACATGGCTCAGCCAGAGGGGTTCGTGGATCCGAAGCATCCGGATAGAGTGTGTAAGCTTGAGAAGTCCATTTATGGACTTAAGCAAGCATCTCGCAGATGGAATCTTTGTTTTGATGAGAAAGTCAAAGAGTTTGGATTTGTACGAAGCGAAGACGAATCTTGTGTATATGTCAAAGCCAGTGGGAGTATAGTAAGCTTCCTCGTTCTATATGTCGATGACATATTACTCATAGGAAACGACATCCCGACTCTGCAGGAGGTAAAGTCCTGGCTCGGGAAGTGTTTCGCTATGAAGGACCTCGGAGAGGCTTCTTACATTTTGGGAATAAGGATAGTAAGAGAAAGAAGTAAGAGACTAATTGGACTTAGTCAGAATACTTACTTAGAGAAGGTACTAAAACGTTTTAGTATGGAAAACTCAAAGAAGGGAGAACTACCGATACAAAGTAATGCCAAATTGAGTAAGACTCAAAGTCCGAGTACCGAAGCTGAGATAGCAGAAATGAGCCGAGTACCATACGCTTCCGCAGTTGGCTCAATCATGTACGCTATGACTTGTACTCGACCTGATGTAGCCTTCGCTTTGAGCATGGTTAGCAGATATCAAGGGAATCCTGGCAAAGCACATTGGATTGCGGTGAAGAATATCCTTAAGTACCTTCGGAGGACGAAGGAATGGTTCTTAGTCCTCGGAGGAAGTGATGACTTGAAGGTGCGAGGGTATAGTGACGCCAGTTTTCAAACCGACAGGGACAACTACCGTTCACAGTCGGGTTGGGTCTTTACCCTAAATGGAGGAGCAGTGACATGGAAAAGTTCCAAGCAGGAAACCGTAGCTGATTCAACGTGTGAATCAGAGTACATTGCAGCGAGCGAAGCGTCGAAGGAGGCAATATGGCTAAAGAACTTCATCGGTGATCTTGGAGTCGTACCTGCCATAAAGGAGCCAATGGAGATTTTCTGTGATAACGAAGGTGCGGTTGCCTTAACCAAGGAACCGAGGGATCATGGTAGATCAAGACATATCGACAGAAAGTATCACTTTATTAGACATCGTGTAGAAGAAGGACAACTCGTAGTTAAGAGGATATCATCAGAAGATAACCCAGCAGATCCGTTTACGAAGGGACTGAGTAGGGTTAAACACTTGCAGCATGCTAGGAGTATTGGGCTGAAGGATGATATTAGCATAGATTAGATAGTATTAGAAACGTGTAATAGATAAATGTAATTGACATTTGATGATTAAATAAAGGAGTTTTATTTATGAGTAATGTTACTATCTTATGTTAATTGTTTAGCTATTGTTTCACTTTGCATGTTTTGACTTCCAGAATAATTGAAATTATTAGGAATAATAGAATTGTTCAAATGGTCCACAATCATTCATATATTGGAAGTAGATATGAAAGAAGATTGTCATGAATTGGTGTGTAGAATGTCTAAATGGTGTTAGACATAGCAAAGGATTGCTGCAACGTTCATGAGTGCTTATGAACTAGTTTTGAGCATTGGAATAAACCCGCGCTTGCTGGAATCACCTTATGGAATAAGATATAAAAGGTGATCGCAAGACGATAATATCATATAGTCTTAAAACCTAGATATATGGTTTATTATTTGTTAATTGATTGTACATTGATAATACGAAAACGCATCAGTAACTTGATGTTATAAAACGTATTGTTGTGTATAGTTGGTAAATGAATAAGTAAATGCATATAAGTCGAAGTTTATCTGTAACTTTTATCTAAGAAGGTAAAAGCGATATCTCGGCCGCTCGATGATTTCATTTGACTTATGTGCCGGGCCCGGTCAGAACTGAATTGATGTGTTCGATTAAGTTCTATGTCAAATAAATCAGAGATCGAGAAACCTAAATGCTTGACTAACCATTCCATAGGATTGTCAGCATGATATCTAACAGAGGACTGTACGTTCCCTTATCTAAAGGACAAGATTGATTAGATCAGAGTTGACAGCGTCTTTGAGAGCTACGATTGCAAACCGAATTGTACTTGTATAGTTACTAGACTTATCCAAGTGGGAGACTGTTGGAATAGTGTCTAAGGCTGTAACTATATCCGGTTGTGCATGGTCCTTTTGGGTTGCCTTCACCATAGCAACTTGATAGGATGATTTATTAAGAGAGAATAAATATTATTAATATATTATGGGAATAATATAATGAATAATATATATATTGTTATTTGATTAATATAAGTCATAGAATTAATTAGAATTAATTTGGTGACTTAAAGAGATTAATTAAATAAAGGGGTATGAACTGTCAATTGTTTGATAGTTAAGCTTTAGACTGTAAATCCATTTGGATATACTATGGACGAATTCTAAGAGGATTAGGATAGCTAAAATCGTCCATTAGAGTTATCTAGGAATGGATTTGGATAGCCTTAAGAGAAGATTATCCAATTAGGGTTTAGGTTGTAACCCTTAAGGAGTCTACAAGTATAAATAGACCCCATGGCATAGGGAATTCGACACCTCTGATTAAGTAAGAGAACTCTGGTCGAAATTCCTCCCCTCTCCTCTCTCCCAAATCATCCTCCTTGCTTTGGTGTTTGTAAGCCATTAGAGGAGTGACATTTGTGACTCTAGAAGCTCCAAGACCTCAAGATCAACAAGGAACTCAAAGGTATGATTCTAGATCTGTTTTAATGTTGTTATTTAACCTAATTAGTAATTAGAAGTCTTGGATTCAAAGCATGTTTATTAGAAAGCCTAGATCCAAGCATTAGGGTTTTGCATGCGCACATAGGAAAGTTCTTATGGCTAAAACCCATCATAAAGAACGTCGAAAACGGAGTTCGTATGAAGAAGATATGAATTTCCGAAGTTTGATAAATAAGTTGTATTTATTTTTAATTGAAAAATCCGGCATTATCCGAAGGGGGAGTCACCAGTCCGATCCGACGTACGCCCCGCGTACTCCGAAGAGTGTCGACATTTCGGATGACGCATGCAGTGACGACTTCGGAGGCCAGTACGCCCCGCGTACGCCTGTACGCCCCGCGTACGCCGAGGCTCCAGCCTCCTATAAATAGGATGCAAAGGCAGCCGACTCTTTTGCCAATTTCTTCTCTTCTCTCTCCCGTTTTGCATCGTTTTGCGTGCCAGAAATACCCCGAAGCCCCGGTATTATTCTCGAGCCCCGAGGCAAGTCCCGAGATCCCGAAGATCCCGAGAAGTGCGGTTCCCGAGTCGAAGCTCTGCCCGCGTGAAGTTCGATTTTTGTGAAGATCTTCCAGATCTGCTGAGGATTACTACTTCTGCAAGTCGTAGTGCTGTCCGATCGTCTTCTGATCAAGTGAGTGTATACTACCTTTCATAAACACGATAATAATACAAGTATGGTTCGAGTGTATTAGGTATATTGTTGTTTATATGTGTGAGTGTGTAGTTACTTTCTTCTAACGCATGATTATGAAGTATTTTATACGAAATACGTGTTGTGTGTAGAATTTGTTGTTATGTGTGTGAATGTATGTTCACCCTCTTCCATCTCATAGATCTGAATTGCTTTCTATGAAATACGTGGTACGTGGGTATGCCTCATCTGTTATGTGGAATATATATTGAATGAAAATGATATGCAGGTTTCAAACTATGTATGAAAATATATATTTTATCTACTAATATGTTGGGTAGAACATGGGTAGATAGTTGGTGTGTAATAAACAGATGAGAGGCCTCGATGTTGTTGTTGTTGTTGATCTAGTTATTCAGTGGAGTATGGATAACGACCACGGACTCTTTCTAGACAGTCCAGTGGAACGCTAGCAGGTTCATAACCTGTAGGTGTTGTGAACGATGTGTTCACCGGTGTACTCTATCCCCCTCATGGTTGCCTTTAGGATATCTATTGTTGAGGAAACCCCTTAGCAGTGATGTCCGTCCCGATGAAAATCCTAGATTAGGTCCCTTGAGATAGATGTTATTTTAGGGACGTAAAGTGAGGATAACGGGAATGGGTAATCGGGATAGTGATTGGTTGGTGAAATTAAATATAATTTATTTATTGTGGGTTGAAAACCCTATATGCTCACCAGGCTCCCAAGCCTGACCCACTCAGTTTTATTTGTATTACAGGAAGTGGCGCAAGGGCGTAAGATGGTTGAATCATCAAGTTGTTTTGTTTACAAGTCTGTATATGTATATATTTGTTGAATGACTTGTAATGTTATCGTTTATGCTTTATGGTCTGTATCGGAACATGACATCCCGAGTTTTGATTATATAATGAAAATGCATCTCTTGATGAAATGCTTTGATAAATATTATTTTATCATGTTTTGTTTTGGGAACAAATTCCAAAACTCTTTCAAATCAAAAGGATTTACTCTGGAATTATTTAAAAGCATAAATGAAAATCGGTCTTTTCTGGCCGAGATTTTGGGGATGTCACAGTTGGTATCAGAGCATTAGTTTAAGCGAACTAGGAATTTGTAGGATTTCTAGACTTAAACTTAGAATGCTAAGTGGAATTGTGAGTTGTGTGTCTATTGGATTTTAGACACGAGCACTAGTTATTTTAGGAAAATTTCCTAAAATGCTTTATGTGCTAAATGTTATATGTTGCCATATATGATATTAATTGTTCGGATCTACGGTCTGTTGCCGACCGGATCTGGAAACCTTATGTGTGTAGGATTCTAAGCGTATGTTTACGATATTAGAACTAGCATGTAAACGTTTCGGAGTAATAAGGATGATTTGAATATCTATCGTGAATGAAGATCTAAATTTCACCTTATTCGGTGTGTAGATCAAACATGGTGAGAACAAGGAGTGGCGTTGGAAACGCGGATGAAAACAGGAATCAACCGCCAGTTATTGAGCAAATCCCTGTTGTAGCAGCAACACCAGAACCAATAACAATGGTTGCGGTGCAAGCCATGATTCGGGCTATGCTAGCCGAACAAAGGGAGGAGATGCGACAGATGTTGCACGATAATAGGGATGAACCTATCATACCTATTGAGGAACCTGAATTGATTCCCGAGCAATCGGAGGAAGGGAACAATAGTCACATTATGAGTCAAGTTGGGACTCAAGGAGAACGAAAGAACGATCCGGAAAGGAGAAACAACAAGGATGGCGAATGTACAAGAACTTCTTGGGCGCCAAGCCGCCAAGTCTTTCTAGAAGCCCAAAGCCTGTTGAGATAATGGATTGGATCTCCGAAATGGAGATGGTATTTGAAAGTTGCGACTGTAGCAACAAACAGAAGACCGTCTTCGCGGTTAGACAACTGAAGACTGGGGTCTTGAGTTGGTGGAAGTAGTTGGCAGATACTATGCCACGAGGAGAAGCCCTAAAAATGTCATGGGAGGAATTCTTGGAGCAACTAAGGGTGCAGTATTGTTCAGAAATAGATCTGATTGATCTGAACAATGAGTTCCAAAACTTAAAGAAGGGGAGGATGAGCATAGACGACTATGCTACTGCATTTACTAAGAAAATGAAGTTGTTTCCGTACCTAGTGCCAACGAAACTCTCCAAGATAGAGAGGTTTGCTAATGGACTGTCTGCCGACTTTGGTCCGACAGTCAAGATGGCAACTACTCTGAAAACGGTTGTTCGTGCAGCTAAGAATGTGGAGGCCCAGCAGAAGGAAAAGGGTCTGGAAAGGATAGATGTTGGTGAAAAGAGGAAGTTCGATGGAACTTCAGGGTCCAACAAGAAAAACAAGTTCTCGAAGTCTGGTTCGAGGGGAAGTGGAGGTGAAGCGAAATGGTGCGACAAATGTAAGAAGAAGCATCATGGAAGATGTGAGGTGGCGAACACATGCTACAAGTGTGGAAAGCCATGGCACTATGCCAATGAATGTACCCTCACTAAGAAAGTTTGCTATGGTTGTGGTGAGGAGGGACACATGTCGAGGGACTGCCCGAAGAAGAAGGAGGCAGCTAGACCCAACATTCCACCAAAGCCAAAGGCGAGAGCATTCTAGATGACACTGGAAGCCGCTAAAGATGAAGTTGATGTCGCTTCAGGTACCTTTCTCGTTAACGAATTGCCTGCCCAAATTTTATTTGATTCTGGAGCCAACTACTCCTTTATATCGCATGAATTTGGTAGAAAGCTAGCTTTGCCTGTTGTTAGACTAGATGATGCCTTATTAGTCGAAGTTGCTAGTGGCAAGTTTGTACCTG
Source organism: Lactuca serriola (assembly GCF_051521515.1). Taxonomy (NCBI): domain Eukaryota; kingdom Viridiplantae; phylum Streptophyta; class Magnoliopsida; order Asterales; family Asteraceae; genus Lactuca; species Lactuca serriola. The sequence continues at coordinate 20,321,461 of NC_136416.1, read as the reverse complement.
TTAGCCATCGTATGAGAAACATCTTAATTGATCTGAATGGGAATAAGTTCCACGAGGAATTATTGCCTATAGAACTAAACGGTTTCGACATCGTGCTTGGAATGGATTGGCTTAGTGCCAATGATGCCGAAATTTTATGCAAGAAGAAAATAGTCAAAGTAAACCCGCCCGGGAAAGATTCGTTTATGGTGTATGGGGACAAACACAGAGTGAATTCTGGAATCATTTCATTGATGAGAGCCAGAAAATGTTTGACCAAGGGGTGTACATCATATCTAGCATTCGTGATTGATGCTAAGAAGGAAAAGAAGGTGATGCAGAACATTACAGTTGTGTGTGATTATCCGGAAGTATTTCCCGAAGATCTTCCTGGATTACCGCCTGATAGACAAGTGGAATTCCGTATTGACTTGTTGCCAGGAACAATGCCAATTGCGAAAGCACCTTATCGATTAGCACCGACGGAGATGAAAGAGCTAATGATGCAACTTCAGGAGTTATTGGACAAAGGTTTCATTAGACCTAGTTCGTCACCCTGGGGAGCTCCGGTGTTATTTGTAGAGAAGAAAGATGGAAGTATGAGAATGTGCATTGATTACAGAGAGATGAACAAGGCAACAATAAAGAATAGATATCCGTTGCCAAGGATTGATGACCTGTTTGATCAATTGCAAGGTTCGAGCTATTTCTCGAAGATCGACCTAAGGTCAGGATCTCATCAGCTGAAAGTAAGAGAGCAGGATATAGAGAAGACTGCATTCAGAACTAGATATGGACACTACGAGTTCTTGGTTATGTCGTTTGGACTAACCAATGCTCCGACAGCATTCATGGATTTAACGAATAGGGTTTGTAATCCTTTCCTTGATAAATCCGTGATAGTGTTCATAGACGACATTCTGATTTACTCGAAAAGCCAGGGGGAGCATGGCAGACACTTGCGAGAAGTGTTAGAAGTCTTGAAGAAGGAGAAGTTGTATGCTAAGTTCTCCAAATGTGATTTTTGGATTCGTGAAGTCCAATTCTTGGGTCACGTGGTCAACCAAGAAGGTATAATGGTTGATCCAGCAAAGATCGAAGCTGTGATGAAGTGGGAGCAACCGAAAAGTCCCACGGAGATTCGAAGCTTTTTAGGATTAGCCGGATATTACCGAAGGTTTATCCAAGGCTTTTCTTCGATTGCTAGTCCATTGACAGCTTTGAACCACAAAGGAGCTACTTATGTTTGGAGTGATAAGCATAAAGAAGCATTCGAGAAGCTAAAGAAGAAGCTATGCGAGGCACCGATACTTTCTCTACCCGATGGAGTTGAAGACTTCGCTGTTTATAGCGATGCGTCTGGGGTTGGATTGGGTTGTGTTTTGACCCAAAGAGAAAAAGTGATAGCATATGCGTCTCGACAGCTAAAAGAGCATGAAAAGAATTACCCGACTCATGATTTGGAGTTGGCAGCGGTAGTTTTCGCTCTGAAAATATGGAGGCATTACCTCTATGGCACGAAGTGCAAACTTTTCACTGGTCATAAGAGTCTCCAATATCTCTTTAATCAGAAGGAATTGAATATGAGGCAACGACGCTGGCTGGAATTACTTAAAGACTATGACCGTGAGATACTTTACCACCCCGGTAAAGCTAATGTTGTTGCTGATGCTCTCAGTCGGAAAGTCAATCTTGAAAGGAGAAGGCCAAGAGCGTTGAGAATTGAAGTTGTCTCGACCATTGTGGAAAGTATAAAGAAAGCTCAAGAGGAAGCTTCTGAAAAGAATGACCGAAAGGAGGAACGTTTGGGCAAAACGTTGGTGTTCGGTGTAAACAGTCACGGACTGAAGGTGTTCCAAGATCGGATTTGGGTACCTAAGTCCGGAGGAATTAGAGGTCTTCTGATGGAAGAAGCTCACAAAACCATGTACTCGATTCATCCGGGTAGCACTAAAATGTATAGGGACCTGAAACCCTACTACTGGTGGCCGACGATGAAGCTTGATGTTGCAAAGTATGTGGCTGAGTGTGTGACTTGTGCGAGAGTAAAGACACAACATCAGAAACCGTACGGGAGTTTAGAACCTTTGCCTGTGCCTATGGGTAAGTGGGAAGACATTGCTATGGATTTTGTCACTAAACTGCCCAGAACAAAGAATGGTCACGACATGATTTGGGTGGTCGTTGATCGATTCACTAAGAGTGCGCATTTCATAGCGGCCAAGGAGAAATGGTCTATGGAAAAGCTTGCGAATTCTTACGTGAAGGAAATTGTGAGGCTTCACAGTGTTCCGTTAACGATTGTATCGGATCGTGATAGCCGTTTCACCTCGAGGTTTTGGAAAAGTCTACAAGAGGAATTGGGTACCAAGTTGTGTTTAAGTATAGCTTACCATCCGCAGACTGATGGTCAGAGTGAAAGAACGATACAAACGCTTGAAGATATGCTGAGAGCATGTACCTTGGAATTCCTAGGTAATTAGGATGAACATTTACCATTGGTAGAATTTTCCTATAATAATAGTTTCCACTCGAGCATTAAGATGACACCTTATCAAGCTTTGTACGGGCAGAAGTGTCGTACGCCGTCTTGTTGGCTTGAGGCTGGGGAAAAGCAGTTTATGGGACCCGAGTTGGTTCATCAAACTGCTGAAAAGTTGAAAATAATTAGGGAAAGAATGTTAGCAGCTCAGGATCGTCAAAAGAGCTATGCTGACAAGAAGCGAAGACCGATGACTTTTGAGGTTGGGGATTCGGTTTTGCTTAAAGTCTCGCCGTGGAAGGGACTTATAAGATTTGGTAAAAGGGGAAAGTTGAGTCCAAGGTTTATTGGACCGTTTAAAGTTCTTCAGAGGATTGGGAACCAAGCTTACAAGCTCGAACTACCAGAAGAACTGAATGGAATTCATAACACTTTTCATGTGTGTTATTTGAGGAAGTTCATGGGAGAAGTTCCCGACATAATTCCAATTTCTGAATTGAGAATCGATGAGAACAAAAGGTTGATTGAGGAACCAGAGGCAATTGTTGACCGAAAGACTAAGAAATTGTGACGCAAGATGGTTGGGTTAGTGCTTGTCCGATGGAAACACACGAATGGGCCGAATCTCACCTGGGAGACGGAGAGTGACATGATGGGTCGCTATCTGCATTTGTTTGTTGATGTGTGATTCCGGGGACGGAATCATTCTAAGGTGGAGAGAATTGTAACGCCTGTGTTTCCGGGCTTGCCATTTTTAGCAATGTAATAGTCTAGGTTAACCTTTGTAACCCGTTTTGAAATAATAAGAATGTATTATTTGAGTATTATGTGTTTTGTGCTTAATTGCTTAATTATGTGGTCTGATTAATTAAGAATAAAAATAAGCGTCAAAATTTAAGTGTAAAATGAACTTAATATCTTTGGTTAATGTTGTAGTAGTTGAAACGAGGTTTCCGAATATATATAGAACGCCCAAATCTGACTTCGTATGAGGAAGTTATGATTTATCGAAGTTTCGACTTAGCGGTATGCAGCCTGAAATACTCGATTTGAGATCGAGTGGTTTTTAGCCGAAGCAATCTAAACGAGGATCGAAGGTCTCGTTGTTGGTATCGAAGCGATAAAAAGTTAGGCGAGAACGGACGTCAAACGAAGAAGTTATGAATTTATAACGAAAGTTTCTGTCCCGGCCTATTAAAAATAAATAGTAAAAATAAAGTCGAAATTAGCCGACGGAGTCTAAACGAAAGTTGTAGAGCGTAGTCTCACCTTCGCGTGTATATAAAGAACGTCGAAAACGGAGTTCGTATGAAGAAGATATGAATTTCCGAAGTTTGATAAATAAGTTGTATTTATTTTTAATTGAAAAATCCGGCATTATCCGAAGGGGGAGTCACCAGTCCGATTCGACGTACGCCCCGCGTACTCCGAAGAGTGTCGACATTTCGGATGACGCATGCAGTGACGACTTCGGAGGCCAGTACGCCCCGCGTACGCCTGTACGCCCCGCGTACGCCGAGGCTCCAGCCTCCTATAAATAGGATGCAAAGGCAGCCGACTCTTTTGCCAATTTCTTCTCTTCTCTCTCCCGTTTTGCATCGTTTTGCGTGCCAGAAATACCCCGAAGCCCCGGTATTATTCTCGAGCCCCGAGGCAAGTCCCGAGATCCCGAAGATCCCGAGAAGTGCGGTTCCCGAGTCGAAGCTCTGCCCGCGTGAAGTTCGATTTTTGTGAAGATCTTCCAGATCTGCTGAGGATTACTACTTCTGCAAGTCGTAGTGCTGTCCGATCGTCTTCTGATCAAGTGAGTGTATACTACCTTTCATAAACACGATAATAATACAAGTATGGTTCGAGTGTATTAGGTATATTGTTGTTTATATGTGTGAGTGTGTAGTTACTTTCTTCTAACGCATGATTATGAAGTATTTTATACGAAATACGTGTTGTGTGTAGAATTTGTTGTTATGTGTGTGAATGTATGTTCACCCTCTTCCATCTCATAGATCTGAATTGCTTTCTATGAAATACGTGGTACGTGGGTATGCCTCATCTGTTATGTGGAATATATATTGAATGAAAATGATATGCAGGTTTCAAACTATGTATGAAAATATATATTTTATCTACTAATATGTTGGGTAGAACATGGGTAGATAGTTGGTGTGTAATAAACAGATGAGAGGCCTCGATGTTGTTGTTGTTGTTGATCTAGTTATTCAGTGGAGTATGGATAACGACCACGGACTCTTTCTAGACAGTCCAGTGGAACGCTAGCAGGTTCATAACCTGTAGGTGTTGTGAACGATGTGTTCACCGGTGTACTCTATCCCCCTCATGGTTGCCTTTAGGATATCTATTGTTGAGGAAACCCCTTAGCAGTGATGTCCGTCCCGATGAAAATCCTAGATTAGGTCCCTTGAGATAGATGTTATTTTAGGGACGTAAAGTGAGGATAACGGGAATGGGTAATCGGGATAGTGATTGGTTGGTGAAATTAAATATAATTTATTTATTGTGGGTTGAAAACCCTATATGCTCACCAGGCTCCCAAGCCTGACCCACTCAGTTTTATTTGTATTACAGGAAGTGGCGCAAGGGCGTAAGATGGTTGAATCATCAAGTTGTTTTGTTTACAAGTCTGTATATGTATATATTTGTTGAATGACTTGTAATGTTATCGTTTATGCTTTATGGTCTGTATCGGAACATGACATCCCGAGTTTTGATTATATAATGAAAATGCATCTCTTGATGAAATGCTTTGATAAATATTATTTTATCATGTTTTGTTTTGGGAACAAATTCCAAAACTCTTTCAAATCAAAAGGATTTACTCTGAAATTATTTAAAAGCATAAATGAAAATCGGTCTTTTCTGGCCGAGATTTTGGGGATGTCACATATTGTGTGCCAGGTCTTCAAGTCATTCTTCAAGCCATTTCTATCACAAATTCATTGCCAAATACTTTGTAGTGATACACTTGTAACAACTGCACATTAAACATATAATTAATTAACTACAAATTCTATCAGAATAAAGCGATAATATTCTTATATAATAAACTATTCTTTCAGAATGGAAATATTATAAAAAGGTAAACAAGGTCAAAGCTATGATTAGCCCATATGTCTGTTTGCTTCAACATCATAAACATAAGGAAAAGTCAATTTGCTTCAACATCAAATCTATGACCAGGATAGATGTTTGCTTCAACATCATAAACATAGATTGAATCATCAATACTTCCAGCTACAAGTTCTCTGCCATCAAAGAATGGTGTCTCTAAATTTCTGAAAAAAAATTACAAAAACCCAACTCAAAAAACTTAATCAAAGATCAATAAAGTTCATGTAAACTTACCAGCATCTCCTCATTAACCGGTGATTCCATCACTAACCATGAATACAATCTGAGACTGTCATATTTCTCTTTGGCATTTCATCAAACACTTTAAGGGCGCTCCCTAAATCACCACATTTTCTATGAATCATGAATGAAAAAAAATCCAATTCAGAACCATCAACATCAAATGAGTTACACAGGAGGGTATACCTCCTGTGTTCGGTTTCCATACGATCGAAGAAAAAAAAGCATAAATGGTTCTGTGGCTTCGGTTTTGATTGAAAATGGTAGAACCCCCATTTTTTTAACCACAGCCACTGAATCATTATTGTAACGAAAACCTGTGAACAAACATAAAATCAAATTCCAATTCCATTCAGTCTTGAACAGACTGAGGGTATCGCCGATATGGAAGTTTTGTCTGGAAGCCCAAACATTGTAGAGTTCAGTTTCGTTGGTTGCAGGGATTCACCAACCAACATCGCCCCTAACTGGGAATTCCGTAGTGCCGATGACTTTCGTGATTTAGGGTTGGATTGTGAAGAAGCGGATCAGAAGATGGTCATTCTTCCTCCTTTTATTTTGGTAATTTTAAAATCAAATCCCCCATTTATCTCAATTACCATAATTTTAGAGTCATGATTTACTAATTTACCCTTTTTAATTTATTTAATGATTAAATTATTCTTAAATTCCTATTGGTGCATTCATGCACACAATAGTTGCTAAAAACATTTGAACCTAGCTCTCTCTCTCTCTATCTTTCTTTCTCTCTCTCTCTCTCTCTCTCTATATATATATATATATATATATATATATATATATATATATATATAAGAAAACTAAAAAAAGACCATTTATATAGAAGTATGAAAAAACACACAAACTAATACATTAACAAGATAAACTAGGGTTTCGTTTTCGTGTTTGAACTCAACTGTCTTGCATTTATTATAACCACATATTTGTATCTTTCATGTTATGATTCAGTTGATGTTGGTTGGTTTAATCATAAGGTCATCCGGTATGGGAGAGGAAACCAAGCTTGGAGACTGATGTAACACCTCTTCCTACGCGTGAACATCGCCCCTAAGGAACATGAGTGTGTTGTGGCATGACTCGTTCCATGGGAGAAGACAACCAATGAGGGAATAGCTTTGCAAACAACCAATATGATTCATTTATTCCAAACGGTCAAATGGTCGTTGTTCACGAAGGAAGGCGCCGAAAATTCTTGAATGAGACTCGCTGGGAAAAGAATTACATCAAGAAAAGGTTTAAATTAAGAAATATGGTTTAAATTAAAAAGATTGGGTTTAATTAAATTTAAGTCGGCTAGACATATTTTTAGTGGGATAACATTTTTGTGGGTTAAACTTGATTTTGATAATATGAAGTAATTTTTTTAGGGTTTAATTAATTTGGTAATATGGAATAATATATATATATATATATATATATATATATATATATATATATATATATGTGTTTATTTAATTTTAAAAATTATGTTTTGTCTATTTAATTGAAGTAAAAAAAAAGTATAAATAATATAGAGTAGTAACCACATTATTTATAAATGTTATTTAATTTTATAAATTATGTTCTTTTTTCAATTAACGAACTTTTTATTAATAAAATATTTTTTTATGTTTAATAATTATATTTTTTTATTTAATATCATATCAACAAAAAAAAGATAAATAATATGAAGTGATAACCATATTTAAAAGTTAGTGGTTTGGTAGTAAACATATAATAGAGCTAACGTGGTGTTAAGTTGTCATCATTTTTCTAATCGGTTGGTGGTAAACATACCTTTTAGCCTAATTGTGACATACATAGGGTGTAGATCACTTTTCAACATCATTATTGGATGATGAATTCAATTTAGGATGTTTAATGTTTTATTTTTAGGTGGGTTAAAAAGACATTTCATTTTATCATTGTTGCAAAAATCGATTTTCATTGGCTTCGATAAATATATTCACAATATTTTTTATGAACAAAGAATTTTTTTCGAAAAGCTTCAAAGTAAAATGTTTTGGAACGGATATAAACACTTGAAGTTGCATGCCAATTTTTTGGACAATGGAAAAAAATTATATTTATATGACGTTTTTATTTTTAGACAAAACTTCATAAATGGTCCCTGTGGTTTTCGAAAATATCAAGTTTAATCCTTCAAAAAACCTCACAGATGATTCCTGCGGTTTCAAAACTTTTAACAAACAGTCCCTTAGCCACATAAAAAGACTAATATGCCCTTTTTATTTCTTTTTAGAATTAATTTTTCCTAATCCTATTTTAAAAAATAGAAAAACAAAATAAATAATTCATTGGGCCCACCTCCCTCTCTCTCTCTCTCTCTCTCTCTCTCTCGTGAAAGTCTTTTTCATCTTCTTCTACTCAATCCCCAACACCCTTTGACTGATAAAAAAACGGGCACTTCATTTACATTAGTTCATATCCCAAGCCTCTTGATTTTGAAATATCACCACTGCTCCACCACTACTCCGCCATAGAACCACCTGTATCAAATGTAAATCACCAACGTTGGTCACCGTTTGTCAACCAACAACCCCCATTTTCCCTCTCCTGCTCCGACAATCAATCCTAAAAGCAATAACACCAACAGACATCAAGTGAAGGCAGAAATCGAGGGAGATTATTCAATCCTCGTCTGATCGAGAAAGGAGAAGCAAGAATGGAAAACAACAGGTGGGGGTGTTCGTGAGGAAAGAATCTGACGAACCAAGGCTACCGCCCCTGTTTCAGTTTCTCTCCTTCCTCCTTCATTCTTCCCTATCGATCAACAACTCAAAACAGCCCCTCGTTTGCAGTGGTCCTCAATTTTGGCTTCGATAAAGTGAGAGGAAGAAGAACTGATAAACTAGTGAGCTGTTACAACTCCCCAACCATCCTCACTTGGTTCTCCGTCTCCTCCAGCACCTCCTCTCTCTGCCTACTGTTGGTGATTTGAAGCCACGACTCTGATGAGTGAGCTATCAGCCGAGAAGGAGCTCATCGGAAAACCCGACTGCTCTTCCCTCTTCCACCATTATAGCTGCCTCCGCCTCCCCCCCCCCCCCTTGTGACTTCTTAACTACTGCAAAACCACACTCCACCATCGGAGCTTCCTGATCGCAGCCTTCCATTCATGATTTCAGCTTCTCCGAACAAACGACGCAGGAGACCTGTTCCCTTAGCTCTCAACCGGAGATGATGCAAGTTAAAGCCTCAGAGGGTCGCCGAAGATCGACGACTCTGTCTCTCCTCGCGATTTGAATGACCACCATCGGAACTTCTCATCGCTTCTGATTTGTTCGTTCCTCCAAATCCCCAAACAGATGAAGAAGACAATGTGCGTTTTTTATGTTTATAGAGAGAGATAGAGGGAGAGAGAAAAGGTGGGCCCAATGAATTATTTATTTTGTCTTTTTTTTTTTTTTTTAAAAAGGATTAGGTAAAATTAATTCTAAAAAGAAATAGAAAGGGCATATTAGTCTTTTTATGTGGCTAAGGGACTGTTTGTTAAAAGTTTTGAAATCACAGGGACCATCTGTAAAGTTTTCTGAACTTAGAGATTACACTTGATATTTTCAAAATCCACAAGGACTATTTTTGAAGTTTTGTCTTATTTTCAAGAAGCTTTGAGTTTCTTTTAATTATTTTTAATAATTAAATAAAGTAATTGTATGTTATATGACAAAATTGAATAGTCATCCTAAACTCTAGTCTCTTTTTTCTCCAAGAAAAATCATCCATTCGTACACATTCATATTACTTTTCTATTTCCGTCCCATCATCACCATCCCTCTCCACAAAACCAATCAAAACGAATATCAACAATCACTAAAAGAATTACAGACAAAATCTTCTCTTTCTCAAAGACAAAGCCCCATTGTCCAATTGGCAATTTCACTCAAAAAATCGCAATCCCACATGGATTTAGCATCCGGATCAGGGTCAAATGACCCGGGACCATCGCCGACTGGTGGTCCTGCGGATGACTCCTCCGCTGTAAGGTCAACGGTCCATACACCAGCGACAACACCGAGCAGATACGAGTCTCAGAAACGACGCGACTGGAACACGTTCTTACAGTACCTGAGCAACCACAAACCGCCCTTAACACTGGCGAGGTGCAGTGGAGCTCACGTGATCGAGTTTCTTAAGTACCTTGATCAGTTCGGTAAAACGAAGGTGCACGTGACTGATTGTCCGTACTTCGGCCAGCCAAACCCGCCGGCGCCATGTGCTTGTCAGCTCAAGCAAGCTTGGGGGAGTCTAGACGCGCTGATCGGCCGACTCCGAGCTGCCTACGAGGAGAACGGCGGGCGTCCGGAGTCGAACCCGTTTGGTGCGAGAGCTGTGAGGATGTACTTGAGGGAAGTGAGAGAAAGTCAAGCCAAGGCTCGAGGTATTCCTTACGAGAAGAAAAGAAAACGGCCTGGCGGTGGCACGGCCACGGCGGCAGCAATGAAAGTGTCGGTGGCTGTTGATGGAAGTGGCAGCGGTGGTGGTGGTGCTGGTGGTCAGGATGATGGTGGAGCTGCTGTTGCAGCCATGTCTAGCCGTTCTCCGGCTACTTCCACACATTAAATTGAATTAAACTGAATTAATGTTTATAATTAAATGTAATTATTTACTTATTTTTAATATTTATTTTTACCGTATTATTATTATTATTATTATTATTATTATAATTGTAATATAATAAAATATCATTTGTTTACTTATCGGGTTTTAACTCGATTTGTAAAAGAAAACGTGAGCCGGTCTATTTCGACAAGAACCAAACGTACCGGAGCCAAACACACAGTGACCGTGGATTTTTAGCTAAAAGACGGTACATATGTTTGTTTCTTCAAAAAATTAATATTATAAAGAATTAATAATAATGTATATCTATATATATTTAAAAAAATAATGCGTATCACGTTAAAAATGCTAAATATTTGTTTGTTTTTTTGTTCCAAGATGGTCCCTGGGTGCACTATATGTGAGATCGCATACACATGTGGGTCCGCCATCTAAGCTGCAGGTTCAATCTCAGGTGCTGCGGCTGCTGCTGCCAAGGGTTCCAATTCGAACATAAAAACGATGTTTATTTAGATTCAATATATATTGCACTTTTCTTAAATATAGAGTAAATTACAGAACTGGTACCTGCAGTTTAGTGAAATTTTTATTTTTGATCCAAGTTTCAAAAGTATAGCACAGGGGTTTTATTTTCTTATAACATTGGTCGACGGCTGCTAAATCTAACAATTCATTTGTTTGTTTTTAACAATACCATTTTACTTTTGGACTAAACTAATAAAAACCATAAACTATATGGAACGAACATGTAATTACAAATGCTATGTTTATATCTCTATCATCCTAGAGAACCACACGTTCCCCCACCCTCTCTTTCCGCACCATCACCTTCATCATGAAAATACAAGAGTTCATCTAGATGGTTAAATGTAGAGTTCATCTAGATGAAGGTGGTGCCTCCGGCGGTGGAGGAAAAAGTGTATTTTCTAGGGTAAAAGATATATAAACATAGCATTTGTACATATTCGGTCCATGTATTTTATGGTTTTTATTAGTTTAGTTCAAGGGTAAAATGATATAATTCAAAAACATAATAATATTTGCACTTCTTGTATTAAGGCTTACACAATACAAAATATATAGATGGGAAGCCTTTTGCTAAATGTAGTATCTTGGGTACTTGGCTCTCTATTTACCGAATTAATGAAGATCTTAGAGAATGAGACTATCTCTTGATGACTTATTTTAAGGAAATTTGGGGAATAGAAAACACTCACTTTTGGAAAGATAGATGATGTGGTGATGTTTTTGAGAGATTTTTTCCTAAAGTTATACAAGCTTGAGGTAGACAAAAACTACAAGGTTTCGTAGAGTTTTTTTTTATCGATCCGGAGACAGTTTTAAGGGGTTGTGGCAAAGAAACCTGAGACGAGGAATGGAGGTTTGGGAGTTGAAAAGCTTGGAGAGGGTTGTCACAGATATTGTTTTATCCACAACAACAAATATGTGGCAGTGGAGGGCTAATGTGTCAGAGATTTTTTTCCAGTAAATTCGCTCTTTATTTTAATGGCTAAAAAGATGGAACATGTTGGCTAGATGCATGACTTTAGATGGGTTAAAGGGGTGAAAATCAAGATAAATTGTTATGTTTCACGGATGATCTACAACAAGATTTCGTTCGCTAGCAACTTGGCGGCTAGAGGTATTGTTCTTAATGCCTTGGTTTGTCTGCATTGTGGTATAGAGGAGGAAAATGTAGGTCATATTTTTTCAAATGTTTCTTCTCCATTTAAATCTGGAATTGGTTTAGCCGGTGGAGTCGTTTAATTTCCACGGTCCCTGGAAATATAGAGGAGTTTCTTATTATCTTGAAGAGATCGATTCAAAGTAAAAAACAAAAGGAGAAATCTATTGCTTTCATGTACTTGATGGAGTGGATTATTTGGAAAACTCGTAATGCCTTGGTTTTCAACATAAATAGATGTTCCTATTCAAAGTCGATAGATGATATTTGGTTAATTACATGCAACTTGATGAAGCATAGATATCCTTTTAATAGTATTTGTTTGCATGCCTTATGTATTTCTCCTTGTATAGTTTGTAACTTACAATGCTTTTGCTTGTACTTTCTCGCTAGTGTCACTAGTGTTTTAATGCATCCGTCGTTCAAAAATATAACTAGATGGTAAAAGCTACTACAAGCGCATCTTGATTCGCTTTCGAACAAACCCAACTAAAATCTCAAATTTTCCAATTAAGAATTGGAAAAGGAATTGATGAATAATTCTGAACGAAAAGGAAGAAAACTTAGAAATTAGAAGTAACCTTGGCACACGGGATTCAAGAGGGGAAAAAACTTTCAACTTCTTGACAAGTAGTGGAGCATGGTATCTTTTGGAGATTATATCAACGCAACAAAACAAAAAATTATTTATATTTGTAAATGAAGAAATTCTCATGAATTAGGTGAAGAAACCCCAGATGCGTTCTTTGTAACATCCAGATCCTTGAGGTACATAATTCCTTGAATTTATAGCTTTTGGAGGGGGGCCACGACGTGAAATATGATGGCCACATCGTGAGTATTAGTTGACTAGTTGACCGCATTTTTTAGTCTCGCGAAGTGAGGACGACCTGATGACTCAAAACCCTAATATTCCGGGTATTTAAAGGAATGAGAGGCTAGGGTTGCACATCCTCAACCTCTTTCACCTTTTAAGCCTTCTGGAACCCTAAATTCGACCCTCTTTAAGATCCTTAGTGTTTTGCTTGTTTGAAGGAAAAGAAAGAAAGAAAAGAAGCACCATCGTGAAGGGAGTTGCATGGAAGCATCATTGTCATCAACTCTTCTCTTGTTTGGACCATTGTAAGTATCGAGACTCAAGCTTTATTTCATTTCTTGGCTAGATCTAGATTTTTTGTCCCATTTCCTTATGTTATACCTTGTTGGAGTGAAGAATATCCATAAAGTTAGCATCTTTATGGATTCAATTGGTCTTTTGAGTCTTATATCATTCAGATCTGGAAGCTGGTAGAGTATTAGAAGCTTGCATCAGAACTTGAGGCCATGTTTCTACTTTTGACCTAAAATGGTGTAGGGGCATACATGATGCATTCATGTCCATAAAGCAATCATTTTTATGGACCATTAGGGTCGCCTTAAGCTTCTGTAAGAGTTGAAGTTGAAGGCTGAACGCATTAAGAACATTGAATCGTTGGTTTGGGCTCAGACCGTTCTCACGACATGAGACATGAGGTCTCACGACGTAAGTAGGCAAAACTCGTCCCTTGATGAGTTGACTGAGTTAGGAGCGAGTCTTTGGAATCGGAACTCGTGACTTTCATGAAGTGACCACGAATTTGGTCACGACATGAGCCGCGATGTTGGGTTTGGGGCCTTGTTGGGCCACTAGTTTCTGACTTTGGGCCCTTATAGGACTTTTTAGTATGGATTGATTTTGACTTTGACCGGTTTGACCAAGTTTGAACCAAGGTTATTTTAGATAATTTGAGTGGTATTTGAGATTGGTCAATATTTGGTGTTTAGGTGATCAGTCGAGCTGTTATTTGGAGTTGTGTTTAGCCATAGATCTTTTCAGATTGAGAGGTGAGCTTTCCTCACTGTACTTGCGGGTCGAAGGCACCAAGGATGGCCCACTATATTATGTATCTTGGTATAGAGGATGTCGATATGTTATAGTGATCTGTTAGATAGATATCTTGGCAACTAAGATATACTATGCAGTAGTGATTTGTAGATATGTCTGTTTGTCTGATGACTAGTTATATGTTTACATGTTGCTGGATATATGTTATATGTTATTGTTAGATTAGGTGTCTAAGCTCATAACTATAATTGGTATATACTTAAATTGATAGTAGCACAGTCGTTTTGGGTTGCCCTCATACTAGCAACTGGACATGATGAATTTTGGAGAGAGATACTATATTCATTATTTGAATAATAAATTAAGATAATTGATTTATTAATGAATTATGGAAATAGTATATTAATTAGAAATCATATTATTTAATTAATATTTAATCAGAAATTAATTTGAAATTAATTTTAGGATTAAAGTTAATTAAAAGTGCGGGGATTGTTTGGCAATTTATTGATAGTTGTGGAATGGGGCTATAGAACCCTCCTAGATGGGTTGGACGAAATCTTCTAAGGTGTCCGTAGAAATTTTTCCAAGGGCCTCTTGGATGGAGTTCTTGGGTTGCTTAGGCCTTAGGCTAAGGAATTAGGGTTTCCTCCTTAAAACCCTAGCTTTGGCTCTAAGCCAACACAACTATATAAAGGTCTATACCCCTCCTGATTTTGGCCACTCCAACCCTAAGAAGGATAGCCGAAATTCTTTAGTCTTCTCCTCCTCTCTCATCTCTCATCCTCTTTCTTAGTTTGGGTGTGAACCATTAGAGGCACGACATTTGTAGTGCTTGCTCTCGAAGCTTCAACAACCTAAGGATTCAAATTGTTATTACTACATAACAATTAAAGGTATGTTTACTATCTTTTATTATGATTTTCGAAAATAGTAGATACCTTCTAGGGTTTTCCTTTTGATGTTCAATACTTGTATGTTCAATTAGAGAAAACATAAATCCAAGTATATTAGGGTTGAATGCATACATAGAGATTATTTGTTATACTCAAAACCCATCAATTATGTATATGTCGACATGGTATGGGTGGGTTAAGGTAGTACTACTTTGTGCAGTAGCCAACAAACCTGGGAGCAAGTCAAACATACATTTTGGGCCTGTAGGGCAAACCAGACATATGATGTGGGCTCGGGAGCAAGCTAGATGTGAGCTGTGGGCCTGAAGGGCAAGCCAGACTCATACTGTGGGCTAGGGGTGAGCATTTGGACCGGCCCGGACCGAACCGGACCGGACCGGCTCTTGGACCGGACCGGTTATGGAGAATTTTGTGGACCATGGACCGGACCGAATGAGTCGTGTCCATGTCCGTGTCCGGGTCCAGGTCCGAGTTTTCCGGTTTTTGGAATCGTTTGGACTGGTACACCTTTAATTGCATAGAGTATAATAAGTAATCCACATTGATGTATAATATTATAACTTGCAAAATTAATATGTTTCCGTTTCATGCCTAACTAATCTACATTGATGTATAATATTATAACTTGCAATTTGCAAAAATTAATTTTCCAAATAAAAGCAACTAACATATTATTGGATAAGGTGTCTAAGTCCATAACTTATTTGGTATATACTTGACCCGACCCGGCATGGTCCATTTGGGTTGCATTTCATCCAAACTATTTATGGATAATTTTATGAGAGTTATACACATATGTTTATTAATATATTATAAGTTATAATATATTAATATGAAGTCATGTTATTTAATTAGTCTTAGTCTTAAATTAATTATGAATTAATTTAGAGATTAAAAGGAAGACTAATTAGATTATGGGCTATTGGTTTTATATGGTGTGGGCTAACACTCATTTGTTAATGGGCTAGGCTTATATGGAAGTCCATGGATGATCCATGGAGCTTTTAACCCATGGATCCTTGGAAAGGAAAAGACATGGGTTATTAGGGTTTCACCCTAATCATGTACACTATATAAGCATGCTTATGTTGCATGAAATAGCCACTAGTAGCACTAGTTGTGTGAGACTTAGTGTGTGGCCGATTTTATATGTGTGTATACACTCTCTCAAAGTTTTCCAAGAGTTTGTGGTGATTTGTGATTCCATTTGAGGCATTCACACTATTGGTGCTTGACCCTTAAACTCCTTAGGAATCAAACTCATCATCAAAAGGTATGTAATCTCATCTAATTCTTTTATGTTTAAAAGTACCCCATGCCATGTTAGATAGGTTATGAACCTTGGAAAAATTATTATTTTGCATGTATTAGACAAACATAGATCCAAGGTTTATTAGGGTTGCATGCACACTTAGGAAGTGTTAGATTGCTCAAAACCCAACACATATAAATCAAGATCACCAACAAAAGTTAAACAATTTTAAGACAAACATACAAAAGTATTACCGTAACAACAAAAATCATAGTTTAAACTTTAAAATCAATCAAACTAACAAATTTCATAAACTCATAATCTAATCTTCCATTGGTCTCTTCCCCATATCATTGTCATCCATATGTAACATATTTAAAGCTTGTGCAATCTCTACATAAACACAAATGAAAATGTTGTTAGTATTTAATAAAAAGTAATAATTGTATAAAAAAAGAATAAAGATTGTAATTTTTTTACCCAAAGCTATATCATCATCGTTCAAGATGTCACCAACGTTGTCAACTATCGGATTTGTAAACTTTATCACCCAATCTTGGGTGCATAACAAAGCTTCAACTATCAATGTCTATAAACTAGTTTGATACTCACTTACAACTCTACCACAAGTGCTAAACGCAGACTCGGAATTATAGTATAAAATAATACTAAAAAGCTGAAATATTTCAGCTTTGATAGCTCTACTTTGAAGGATTGTAACTCAATGAATATAATACCAAAATAAAAAAAATTATAGTCTAAATTCATCTAAAAATTGTAAACTAAATGTTGGAAAAAACCGTAGGTCAATCCGACTTAAAACGAATGAGTTATGGGTGTTTAAAACACGTCACAGATTATAAAATTTGCTAAAAAGCTGAATTTTTTCAACTTTGATAGCTCTACTTTAAAGGATTGTAGCTCAGTGAATATAATACCAAAATAAACAAAATTATAGTCTAAACTCATCTACAAACTGTAAACTAAATGTTGGAAAAAATCGGAGGTCAATCCGACTTAAAACGAATGAGTTATGGATGTTTAAAAAACGTCACAGCTTACAAAATGTTGCTGAAAAGCTGAATTTTCTCAGCTTTGATAGCTCTACTTTGAAGGATTGTAACACGGTGAATATAATACCAAAATAAACAAAATTATAGTCTAAATTCATCTACAAAGTGTAAACTAAATGTTGGAAAAAACCGCAGGTCAATCCGACTTAAAACGAATGAGTTATGTGCGTTTAAAAAACGTCACAAAAATCTTAATCATGTCCAACCGGTTCTAAACCCGGTAAAAACTGGACCGGACCGGACCGGCGAGAAATCTTAGAACCGAGAACCGGCCCAGGGGTCCAAAAAAACGGTCCGGTCCGGTCCGGTCCACCGGTCCAAATGCTCACCCCTACTGTGGGCTCAGGGGTAATCCAATTTGTTAGTTGTGGACCCAGGATATGTTGTTATATGTTGTGTGTTAGTACTTTGGGGGAACTTGCTAAAGCTTAGGCTTACAACTTCAGTTAATTGTTTTGGGGGAACTCACTAAGATTTGGCTTACAGCTTCAGTTTATTGTTCAGGTACTTCAGATGAACGCGACAAGGCGAATGCGTGATCATGCACAACCTTTGTTTTTTTTTTTTTATGTTTTTTGGATTTTAGGATACTCTGATTACTAAAATACACTTTTGAAACAATGATTATGTAAACATTTATGGTTATGGGTTGTTTTTTAAAATTAAAATTTATTGTGATTTTCGGGGTATTAAATTCTCCATTTAGAGAAAAAATATAAGATACAATATGAAGTGAGTAGTTTTGATATTTTATAAGGGTTGTAGGAGAAAATACGAAGCATGGACAAATTTGGATGTGAAAAAATCGGGGAGTAGATCCTGAGGACTTTATTGAATTGATTCATTGTCATTTTATCTTGCTATAGATTATGTGATGCACTAATCTTAAATATACGTTGAATCTAAATCGGTGTTTTTTTTACCTCTAGTATTGATATTGTGACTCTTCATCTGATTTGCGATTTCGTATCGAAGAAGAAATATGTAGCAGTGTGTGGTGGTGGATGTTGGAGATTATGGTGGTGTGTACTCAATGGTTATATTATGTAGTGGTAGGTTGTGGATGTAGTAGGGTTGTGGGTTCGTAAAGGATTAAGGAAAAAAATGGATTAAAAAAATCCTCATACTATGTTTTAAAAGAGACATTTTTTTTATCACAATATGAATTTGATGATGGAATATGTGTATACAAAAATAAAGCCACATAGGCAGCGAAAGCAAACAACAAAAACATACATTCCACAAAACAATCAATTGCAACTGAAACAATCATAAACAAAAGAATCAGAAACATACCCTTGCAGTCTTTGTTTTTTTTTCTTGTCATATTTGATGGATGTGTAGAACCCAAACTAGGATTCTTTTCTCATTATTGTACCCAAGAAGCAGATTATCAACAATCCTTGATAAATCCTTGCTTGTGAACACTCCGATCACAATACCTAAACGATCAGGGTTGCTGGTCGATGAATGCATCGTGTATGATGAAGGAACGCAATGTATAAATTGACAGATTGGGTTTTTAAAGAAAGGGAAGAGGTCAAAGCTGAATGACAATTGGGATCAGTCTCATGGCCGGTTTTGAGGCCATCTATTTATAGGGGAGGGATAATTTTTCCATTTAGATAATTAATTGGTCACTAGGTAATTATCCCTAAGATTTGAATTTCAAATCTTACACTTTAAACCAATTGAGTTCTACATGTTTCTATTTGTTTATTAATCACTAATAAATTAACAAACTAGATCCTCTTGATTTTCTCTCTTGTCAATTATTACTTAAAATTGTTCTTGCATGTAACCTAAAAGTTCCTTGCTATTAATAGTAATATTATAAACTTATTGTGACTCCGACCATACTTCCAATAATCTCCCACTTGTACGAGTCACCAAAAAATGTGTGATCCAATATTCCCGAATAATAAACAGAGAGTGTGTCATCCTACGCAACTTTGCACTCATACGAACTAGCTACGAGACAACCATTAGATAACTGGTCTAATATTTATTTGTTCTACAAGATATTTATATGAAGATAAGACATGGAAGCAAGTCAATTTAAACGTTCAAGATTATGTCTCTCCATAGATTTTTGTGATGATCGCACCAAACACTCTTGATCTAATCAACCCTGTCAAAGCTAGACCAAACATTTAATGTCAACACCAAATCATCAAAGTCCCCAGGGTATCGCCTTTCCTATTATGGAAGAATGAACACATAAACTTTGATTACATAGACCCTACCTACTCATCATGCCATAGGTGGACATTCCTTATATGGCTGGTAGTTGTAACATACACGTTTTGAAATCGTGTTTTAAGTAAATAATATTATGAAATATTATGTGAATTTGAATGTTGAGTTCTAACAGATAGTTTTTACTAGAATTGAAGTAAAACTATGCTTAGAATCATTCAGAAAGTATTGGAAGTCTTATGAGATTCCAATTAAAAGCCAAATAGTGAAATATAGCAAAAATATAAAATCTGGAATAAGTAAAATTTTATTATTGAAAGTTATAGATAATCTCGTTAGAAACATTTAGGCGAAAACCTCATCAAAATCCGAGTTATAACGAAGAAGTTATGACCAAACCAAGTTCCGTGATAAATCCGGAAAATACCTTGTCGCGTAAAAATTTAGTTTTCGATAAACTAGTTTTTAGCCTTAGTGATGTAAATGAAAGTTGTAGAACTCGTGAAAATAATCAACTTTCATATAAAGACCGTTTGAATCTGACTTCGTATGAGGAAGTTATGATTTTTCGAAGTTTCAGCTTAGCAGTAGACAGCTAAAAACTCGAATTTTAGATCGAGTGATTTTTTAGCCGACACAACCTAAACGAGAATTGAAGGTCTCGTCATTAGTAGTGCAACGGTAAAAAGTCTGACGAAAACGGACGTCGGATGAAGAAGTTATGAATTTTTAACGGATTTTCCTGTCCCGGTCTGTTAAAAATAATAATATTAAAATTAAAGTCAAAATTAGCCGACGAAGTCTAAACGAAAGTTGTAGAGCATAATTCTAGCTTCGCGTGGATATAAAGAACGTCAAAAACGGAGCTCGTATGCGAAAGTTATGGATTTTAGAAGTTTTTGCACATTTTTCAAGAAAATTCGCATGAATAGTGAAACGCCACGTCACCCTCGCTCGGAGTTGGCCACGTATCCGAAGCTGCTGCGTGGCAATGCCCGAGAAGCGACGCGTGTCGCACAAGAGTCCGAAGTCGTCACGTGGTACTCGCATGCCTGCCTCGTGCCCTACTCGCGTGTCGCATGCTGATTCGACCGAGGGTGCGGTCCAATGGCTATCCGACGCGCCTCGCATTGATCACCCTCGCATGCGCAACCCACCTGCGAGCCACCTGCTGTCCGAGCTGAAGACCGAGCCGAAGACCCAGCCGATGACGCGCCTGAAGCTGATGACTCCTCGCATCCGAGCCTCGCTGGAGCCCTGCGAAGCTGCCATCTGGTCCGAACCTCGCAGCCGCCTGTCTCCTTCCCTTCGCTTCGGATCCGAAGCTCAGCCCTATATAAGGGGTGCGAGCCCTCTCGGCTAGTTTTAGAAATTTGGCATTTTCACCCCCTCTTTCAATATTTTTACGATCCCGACATCCCCCAAAGCCCCGATACTGATTCTAAAGCCCGAAACACGCCTCGAGACTCTCGAGAATCCCGAAAAATTTATCTTTTCGGTTTCGAAGCTCTACCTTCGCAGAGCCCGGTTTTCAAGAAAATTCCCGGTTTTCAACAACGAAAGTCATATTTAGAGCCGAAGTACTGCCCAAATTAATATTTTAGCCCCCGGTTATTTCACGGTGAGTTTAATATATATAAATAATTGTATTTTATGTGTTATATGTGCTACGTGCTTTTTAGTGTTATTATTCCGGGTTATTTTCCCGGGTTATTTTTAATTGCTATTTTTAATAGCAACGAAATACCTTTGACCATGTGATCAGTGAAAGGACTTAGATTCACGTTGGTACTGGTATGTAGCCTCTGGCCATGTGGAACATGTCTCCGTAAGAGAATGAATTCTATTCTATGGTAGTGGCAGAAGGTTAGATAGGGCTATAAGCCTGAAATCTACCGAAATGTTAATCCGAAGTTGTATATCTTCTGTGCCGTTTGGGCCAAAGCTTTATTGATGTATATCAAGCACGGAAATTGTTATGTCTCATTGATTGTATATCTTTAAATCAAATCAATGATCGATATGGAATGTTTGTCACATAATTCACATATGCCCTTGTTGTTCCTTGTTCCTCTTTGCTTCTGCCCTACTAAAGTATATATATGGCATAACGTTATATTGTATCTATTATTGAACTCACTAAGCGTGTCCGCTTACCCTCTCGATGTTTAACAAATTGCAGGAGATAAACATCCAGTATAGTTATATACTGGTAGAAGATTTTTGAATAGTTTGAAACTATTGTATCGATGGAAGCTTATGAATAGTTTGAAACTATTGTATTTTGCACTCCCATATGTATAAAACTATAGAATCCTGGGAAGTTATGTAATATATAACACTTTAAAATAGTCGGTTTGTATCCAGTAGTTTGTAATCTCTTTATCAATGTAAAATATTGTTTTTATGAATATGCAAGTAGCATGTTTTGGAGTAACTATATTGTCGAGTATGAAAGTTTGGGTCTTTCATAAATACGAAAGTTAGGGTCTTTCAGTAGTTATGGAAAACATTAGAGAAAACCAAGGCATAACTGACTGTAAAAAATTATCATGCATTTATGTTTGAATAATATAAGATATTATTATCTTAGAATTACTTGTGACTATTTCCATTAAGTAATACCTAACTGCAAGTTACTCTAATACTTAATGCCCATTAAGTACTCATAGGTATTAGATGTGTCTCTATGTTATGTCCATCATAATGGACAATCTATCAATATTGTAATGTTTGCAACTTCGGGCTAGACAATTAAGATATAATAAGTGATAGTTATTATAATTTGAACCCTCGAATTGGAAGATCACTAGTCTTGCGCGTCACATACTATATATATATATATATATATATATATATATATATATATATATATATATATATATATATATATATATATATATATAATAAGACTTTTAAGGGATTTATCCATAAGCAATAAAACGACATTTTGATAGAAGCTTATTCTGGATAAAAAAAATCGTATCCAAGTTTTAGTAGGTGTAACAAGGATTTCGTACATATAAAGAACTCTGAAATCCGACCTCATATGAAGAAGTTATGCTTCTTTGAAGTTTCACGATTAAACTGACATAGCTATGTGTATCATAAAAAGTGAATTTTAGATAGATTGATTATTAGCCCAAGTAATCCAAACGAAAGTCATAGTAATCATAAAACTGAGAGCATGACTATAGAGAACTTCCAAATCCGACTTCATACGAGGAAGTTATGATTTTTCGAAGTTTCAACGCATCAGTACGGATGAAAAAATCGAAATTCAAATAGGTTGATTGTTAGCCAAAACAATCTATACAAGAGTTGAAGTTCTCATGAATATGAACCCACCGATATAAAGACAATCGAAAACGAATGTCGTATGGAAGAGTTATGATTTTTACACAGACTTTAATAGTTTAAGTCTGTTAAAAGTATAACTTTAGAAATAAAGTGAGAATTACCCGACATAGTCTAAACGAAAGTTGTAGATCTCGTCAGTTGCAACGCGTGGATATAAAGAATGTCGAAAATGGAGCTCGTATGAAGAAGATATGGACTTTTGAGAAATTGGAAAAATATGTGCGCGTTGGCGCTAGGCGCGTCACGCAAGGATTCTAGAAGCATGGGGCGCAAACAAATATAGAATTGACATGTGGCAATCATTCGGAGGAACAAAATAGGTACAAAGTCATGGTGTACCTATTAAGGTTTGCACGACACGCCTCTTTAACTCTATATTAACTTTCTGAATTTTTCGTTCATTCCACATAAATTTCCAAATTCTATCTCTTTGAGACACTCCTCTTGGGTGGGTATAGACCCCTTTTTCGATACATTTTTATACGCAGTTTTGAAAACCTGTATAGCATGCTTTAATCAATACATATTTCACATAACAGATGAGGCACACACACATAACACGTATTTCATAGAGAATAAATCATATCTATGAGATAGACGAAAGTGAATACACATTCACACATATAAACAACAATATACTTAATACACTCAAACCATACTTGTATTATTATCGTGTTTATGAAAGGTAGTATACACTCACATAACACGTATTTCATAGAGAATAAATCATATCTATGAGATAGAAGAAAGTGAATACACATTCACACATATAAACAACAATATACTTAATACACTCAAACCATACTTGTATTATTATCGTGTTTATGAAAGGTAGTATACACTCACTTGATCAGAAGATGATCGGACAGCACTACGACTTGCAGAAGTAGTAATCCTCAGCAGATCTGGAAGATCTTCACAAAAATCGAACTTCTCGCGGGCAGAGCTTCGGCTCGGGAACCGCACTTCTCGGGATCTTCGGGATCTCGGGATTTGCCTCGGGGCTCGAGAATATTACCGGGGCTTCGGGGTATTTCTAGCATGCAAATCGATGCAAAACGGGAGAGAGAAGAGAGAAAATAGCAAAAGAACTCGGCTACTCTCGCATCCTATTTATAGGAGGCTGGAGCCTCGGAGTACGCGGGGCGTACTGCTCCGAAACGTCATGGCGTTCGTCATCCGAAGAACTCAAGTGCGAGGTGCGTCATGCTTCGCTGTACGCGGGACGTACTTCGGATCAGATCGGTGACTCCTTCGGATAATCATCCGAATTAAAGATTAAATTTAAATACAAAATATTTAATAAACTTCGTAAATTCATATCTTCTTCATACGAACTCCGTTTTCGATGTTCTTTATATCCACGCGTAGGTGAGACTACGCTCTACAACTTTCATTTAGACTCCGTCGGCTAATTTAAACTTTATTTTTATTATTTATTTTTAATAGGCCGGGACAGAAAAACTTCGTTATAAATTCATAACTTCTTCGTTTGACGTCCGTTCTCGCCTAACTCTTCATCGCTTCGATACCAACAACGAGATCTTCGATTCTCGTTTAGATCGATTCGACTAAAAACCGCTCGATCTCAAATCGAGTATTTCGGGCTGCATACCGCTAAGCCGAAACTTCGATAAATCATAACTTCCTCATACGAAGTCAGATTTGGGCATTCTTTATATATTCGGAAACCTCGTTTCAACTACTACAATATTAAACAAAGATATCAAGTTTATTTTACACTTAAATTTTGACGCTTGTTTTTATTCTTAATTAATTAAACCACATAATTAAGCAATTAAGCACAAAACACATAATACTCAAATAATACAATCTTATTATTTCAAAACGGGTTACAAAGGTTAACCTAGACTATTACATTGCTAAAAATGGCAAGCCCGGAAACACAGGCGTTACATAGTACAAGTCTGAACCGGTTCAATTTCACCCCAGAGTCCATCTCAACTCATACGTCATCTCTAGGCTATATCGGGTCTTTTCACCCCAGAGTCTATTTTAACTCATGTGTCAACACAAGGCTGTATCGGGTCTATTTCACCCCCAGTTCCATTTCTCCCCACATACATATAGCAAACAGGCACACAGGCATACAAACATACAACAGGAGTCAGAAAAATTACAAGCACAAACAATCCTTAGAGTCCTACAGTATATTGAGCAAACTCGCATGGATCTACTTCTAAACAAATAGATGCTCGGGCTGCCAAACCGGAGAATCCCCACACTAATCCATCAAATAATACCTAACTAATAATTTGGACATAAACCATAATCGAGACTTTAATTCACTAACCCTGACTGCTAGGATAAAAGACCATTTTACCCTTCCCTTAAGTGGCCCAATTAACAATGCCCCAAACTCAATGGCACTCAAAGCTCAATAATGGCCCAAATCCAAAAGATACTCAAGGCCCAATTTGGGCCCAAATCTATAAAGACCTCAGGCCTAACAATGGCCCAACTCAAAAAGACTTGTGGTCCAACAAGAGCCCAAAACCCTTGAGTCCAAAAGTGGCCCAAATCATTAAAGTCCATTGCATAGCATACGCCATGCGTACCCGGCCCATACTCCTCACGCACGTGCGTCGACCCGACAATGGGATACTAACCCAGTACGCGCAACATAGTAATAAGTACCCCCGGTGTACTGGCCAATGAGCCATTCTTCAACTTTTTGACTTAATATATTAAGCCCTTAACGTCCAACCAACAGATCTACTTCATTTGAAGGTCTTAACATGTAAACTTGTCAACTTTACTCCTTTGGATGTCTTAGCGGGACCCAATACCCGTTTTTATCCATCTAAGTCCATAATATGAACACCAACTCTTGCATGGTTCATCAAAACTCATCAAGATCACATTTTAATGAACTAACAACATCAAAAATGCTAATATCTAACATTCTAAGCTCCAGGAGTAGCTTATACTCACACAGATGACTCAAGGGACCATAATATGCTCAAAACAAAACTCTAGAATAGATCTAACACATAGAGTCATCAAGATAGAGCTTTATACCTTCAAATACTAGCAAAATTGATGAAGACTCTGGATCTAGGAGCTCCACTCCAACCAATAACACTGAGCTCCTTCTTCTTCAAAATGTGCAAAAACACCAAAATTTTACCATCAAAGCTCAAGAACAAGCTAGGGTGTAACATCCCCAAAATAGTAGAAATTTAAAATTTTCAATAACAACCCATTTCATCCAGAAAGTATTTACAAAACCATTGTTTCAGAAGTATTATTCGAAATCAGAGTATCCCAAGTTCCAATTTCATAAAAACAGTCGATGTGTACGATCATGCCTTTGCTTTCCCACGATCCTCTGAAGTACCTGAAACAATAAATTGAAATAGTAAGCCAAAGTTTAGTGAGTTCCCCCAAAGTACCATCATACGAAATAACAAACAGTAGCATGCAAATATGAGCCTTCAGCCTGACTGGACCGCCTCGCAGGGCCTACAACCTATCTAGACCTCTCTACGAGCCTTCAGCATGACTGGACCACTTCGCAGTGCCTACCTCTCTACAGGCCACTACCCTAACTGGACTGCCTTCCAGGGCCTACAGTCTATCCAAACTTCCCCGGGTTTCTTGTCCTTTAGCACAAAGCAGGACCGTCTCAACCCATACACAATATATCGACATATATAACGGATAAACAGAAACACAGAACCAACAAATCTATATAATCATACAAATTTATTAATCAGACATATACCAGAATAGTACTATCCTATAAACATGATACCTAATCTAGTGGGTCGGCATTGGTGCCTTCGACCCACGGGTACAGTGAGGAAAACTCACTTGAAATGAAAAAACCCGATAACACTGCGATACACTTCCTGCTACACTGATTGCTTCCGTGGATCCACTAACACCAGAATAATATAAAATCTTAATAACCAGTCAAAACCCTTTAGTTTGACCTAAAGTTAAACTTGGTAAAAAATTCAACGGTCAATAGATTCAATAAAAGTCAAAGTCTAAGGTAGGTTGAGTACGTCCTGCATACTCAACTTACGCCCATCGTACATGGGATGGTTGAGTACACCCGACGTATGAAAATTATGCCCAACGTACACGAGTTGGTTCCATCCTTTCCTTTCAGCACTTAATCCCTTAAGGACCTTTCACCCAAACTCAGATCTAGCTTCAAAACATTGTCTTAAGTCATAAAGTTTCCACCTTTATGACTTTCCATGGTTAGGGAAGGACCAGAAGCTAAAATCCTAACCTATTAATCCATTAAGACATCACAAATCTTGCATGGAAGGGATAGAAGGACCAAGATCACATTTTTATGGTTCCTAATAGCTCCATAATGGATAAAGTTTCCAACTTTATCCATTGGAATGGTCTCAACAAACAAGATCTAGTCTTTAAGTCTCAAAGGGACCAAAAATGCATGTTTTTCAACTTAATCCATTAATTCTAAGTCTCCAACCTTCAGATCTAAATCAGTATGATGTTTAGATGGATAAAGTTCCAACTTTATCGATAACAAGGTCACAAACTTTCAAGATCTAAACTTTATGCACCTAAAGTGACCAAAAGCTCATAACACCCAAAACTAGTTAGATCTAACAATTTCATCATCAAGATTCAAACTTTATACCTCCAGAAGAAAGATCAAGGTGAGCAAGGTCTGGATCTACAAGCGCCAATGCAACCAATGCTTTTTCAATGAGTTCCTTCTTCTCAAAGTTACACCAAGAATTAAACTATGGGAGATGAAAAAGAACCATATATTATAAGTTAGTTTTGTATAAACCATGTTATGAGATTCAAGTACATGGTTGTAGATATGTGCAAATAAAGAACTTGAGAGTATGAGTTTAGCATATTGACCACCCAAGATTGTTTGGGTCTTGTATGTTGAGAAGAAAGAAAGAAAGTTCATTTCGTGAAATGACACAAGAATGAGCTTTCAAGTTAAAGAGATACCAATAGTATGTTGTGTTGGAATAAGTGTCCAAGGTCATAACTAAATTGGTATAACCATGTGGAATAAAAGTAAATTCCTTTTTAGGGTTTTCATGCCTGGAACATACGCCTTGCGTACCTTTATACGTCATGCGTACCAACGCGCGCCTTTGATGCCAAGCGTACACACGTATGCATGGCGTACTCCCCAACCTTTCCAAATTACGAGAATGCCATTAGGGCTTCCCATGCACACTTCCTTTTTCTTAGGGACCAAAATGAAACATAATTAAGTTATAGGGCTAAAATTAGAAGTACCTTATCATCAAAATGTCACATTGAGTATGCCCCGTGTATATCCGAAGTACTCCCCGCGTACGAGGCCTGAGCTGACTCGGTTGGGTTAACTCGCTGATTTTGATTATTTTGGGTGTTTGAGCTTTTAACTAAAGATTTGGTTATTGGTTTTTTTAGGTGATCGTTGAGCCGGTTTGCAAAGCAGACTTTGTTCAGTTTTGCATTCCGACTAAGAGATGAGTTTCCTCACTGTTCTTGTGGGTCAAAGGCAACAATGTCGGCCCCTTTAGTTATGTATCCTGGTATATATGATGTTGCTATACGGTAGTGATTTGTGGATCTTTCTGCTAGTATGTTAACAAGTTATATGATTATCTGTTGCTTGATATATGTTATTCGTTATGTATATGTCGACATGGTATGGTGGGGTTGAGACTGTACTGCTTTTGTGGTATCAGACAAAAAACAGTGGCATTCCAAATGAAAGGTCGTGGGTCAGGTCATTCCAACTGAAAGGTTGTGGGCTGATGGTAATCCAACCAGGAGATTCTGAACTCGTTATGTATGGGGCAAGCCAAATGAAAGGTTGTGGGCTGGGGCATTCCAAACGAAAGGTTTGTTGGATTTGGTGTCTAAGCCCATAACTATAATTCGTATGTACTTGACTCGATTGTAGCATGGTCTGTTTGGGTTGCCTTCACCAGTGCAATTTGATAGGATGAATTTTGAGAATAAGGTTATTTATTGTTTATTAATATATTACAAGTATAATATATTAATATTGAATTATTTAATAAGTATTGATCAAGAATTAATTTATTAATTTTGTGATCAAAAGAAACTAATTAAATATATGGGGATTGATTATGTAAATCAATGATTCTTGTAATGTAGGGTCATGATCAATGATTATAGGCTAAACTAATCCAAGGATAGTCCACAGAGGTCAAACTCATGGAGCATGAGAATGTGGAAAGTCGTGGATTATTAGGGTTTACCAAGTGTAACCCTAACATGTCCAACACTATAAATAGAACCCTCCATAGACAAAAATCGGTTGCCTCTTCTCTTTGAGATAAATAGATTATTCTCTTAAATCATCCTCTTGCATATTGGTGTTTGTGAACCATTAGAAAATGTTTAGGTGAGCTCTTCTCACTATCTTGTATACTCCAATATGTATCCTTTGTATGTTAGGACATAGTTGCCCTATAGTATGCAATTAGGCAATTAGACTAAGATAGTTAGTTGCCTATTATATGGATTGTTGTTATATGTATGTTGTTATATATGTTGAGTTAAGGGCGGACCAACTTTGTGCTGAAGGCCAATAGAATCGGGCGGACTAGCTTTTTGCTAAAGGCCAAAGAAAAGTGGACTAGCTACATGTTGAACGCTATATATGGTGGACCAACTATATGTTGAAGGCCAAGGTGTGGACCCTCTATAAGACAAAGGCTAATATGTGTATACATTGTATATCTATTTGTTGGGTTTTGAGCAATCTAACACTTCCTAAGTGTGCATGCAACCCTAATAAACCTTGGATCTATGTTTTCTTCTAAAATACATGCAAATAATAACTTCCAAGGTTTTTTCCTAACTAGCATAGCATAAATATTATGAATCATAAAAGTACTAGTAGAAATACATACCTTTTGATGATGGTTGATTGTTTGGAGTTTGAGAGCCAAGCACCAAGAGTGTGAATGCCTCAAATGGAATCACAAATCACCACAAACACTTGGAAAACTTTGAGAGAGTAGTATACTTTCTTGTGAAATCGGCCACCACTAAGTCTCACACAACTAGTGTCACATTTCTTGCATCATATGCTTCTTTATATAGTGTGCATGGTTAGGGTGAAACCCTAATAACCCATGTCTTTTCCTTTCCAAGGATCCATGGGTTAAAAGCTCCATGGATCATCCATGGACTTTCATATTAGCTTAGCCCATTAACAAATGAGTATTAGCCCAAACTATATAAAATATAATGGCCCATAATTTAATCAGTCTTCTTTTTAATCTCTAAATTAATTCATAATTAATTTAAGACTAAAACTAATTAAATAACATGACTTCATATTAATATATTATAACTTATAATATATTAATAAATCGTAAGTATACAATTCTCATAAAATTATCCATAAATCGTTTGGGTGAAGTGCAACCCAAATGGACCATGCCGGGCCGGGTCACGTATGTACCAAATAAGTTATGGACTTAGACACCTTATCCAACAGACTCCCACTTGGATAAGTCTAATAACTATATTTGCGTATGTTACTTCAGGAACCAACCAGCAATCGTAGCTCTCGAAAACTCTGTTGAACTATGAAGCGTCATTTTAGATAAGTGATCATATAATCCTCTGTTCTCATGATATCAGCCGGACAAATACATGGAACAACGTTGTACTTATTGTCCAGCAGTTTGTTTCCCGATTTTCGAATTGTTTGACAAAGAACTTAGTCGAACACATCAATTTAGTTCTGACCGGCCGGTACATAGGTCACAACAAAATCATCGAGGGGCCCAGATATCGCTTCTATTTCTAGAAGGAACAGATAAACTTCGACTCATATGCTTGTTCTACTACTTGTTGAATTGTACACAAAGACACGTTTTATAACATCAAGTTACTGATGCGTTTATGTGCAATCAATGCACAACCAACTCATAGGTAACAACTCATATCTCTAGGTTTGAAGATTTATATGATATTACCGTCTCACGATCACTCGAGATAAATTCCATGAAGTGATACAAGTGAGCGTGGGTTTATTCCAATACTCATAACTTATGAGCACTCATGAATGTTTTAGCAACCATTGCTATGACTAAACCCATTTAGCCATCTACAAACTCGGTTCATGACAGTCTTGATTCATACCTACTTCCAACATATGAACGACTGTGGAGTGTTTAAATAACTTAGTCATTCGGAAAGAATAAGCTAGCTATTTTGGAAGTCAAAACATGCAAAGTGAAACACAATAATAATCGAATCCAATATGGTCTCAGAACCCTTTTGAATATAAATAGAACCACCTTTTATTTATCACCATATTGATTACACATTATTAATTGTATAATGTTTCAAACAATCAACTTAAGACTTGAATAAAAAACAACAGTCGTCCCATGCTCCTAGCATGTACACTTTGTTTTTCTAAACAATAGTTATGCCATACTCCAAGTATGCACACTATGTTTGTCTATGATCCTTACATTGTGATGTAGATCAATTGAACATGATTCCATTGATACTCATTTCACAATCCCAAATCCTATTGTAAATGTGAGAATCCCCGATTCCTATCATTTACCAAAAAGTCTGTTAGATTTTAAACTTTTATGCAATGTTCCTCTTGTAATGATTATGCACAAAGTCACCAAAACCTTGTCACCAGTCATTACAGAGTATTCCAAAGAAGGTCAACTTCTATGGAACGGAAGTCTCATATTCAAAGTACATTGCTTTGAACATCCTTCTTGCATTAAGGTTTTCTAATCTTACATAGATTGAATAACTTCCACCTATGGAGACTTTTCCACAGTCCCATTTTGACTATCACTTCCGAACAAGAGTTACTTCTTTTCAGGATATGTCAATATGGTCCTTTCCGACAACTTACATCATACTTCCAACTGTCCCTGAGCAACCAATCTTTGGCGAACCTCAGATTTGTCCTCGACAATTGCTTAATTACTTTAGTCATATCCAGTTCTAGACTTTTCCCTTCTCAATGCCTTAAGCATTTGGAAAATTTAGAAAAGATGAATATTATAGCACATGCAATCGATCCTATATCCGAAGCATATGGGACACGATTCATGATGTCTCACATAAAGACATGATACTAGACCATTCTTTTGCTACAATATTTTTTTATTTGCCATGTTTTCAAAATTTAACTATGAAGAGAGATGTCGTAGTCATAATTGAATTTTGAGAACGCAATATATATAGAATTTCCTTAAGTCGAACCATTCAGACATAAAATTCATATATATATATATATATATATATATATATATATATATATATATATATATATATATATATATCCTTGACTAAAGATGATTAAAATCTCAATCCTAAGCTTCTAGAATTGAAATGAAGTATAATTTCCTCTCCCTTAATTATAGCAAAACTACTTTTTCAACCCCTGCAACTTCATGAATTGAAACTTTTGTTTTTCTATAATTAACATTGCTAGCTTGCAATACTAATCATAATTATCATGCTCCCACTAACATGATGATTATTAGCAAAACACTTATGCTCCCACTAGCTCTGAAATATTTCCAGAAATCTGCTGGACTTCTGAAATTTAGATTCATACACCCTTTCTTAGATAGCTCACATGTGTGTCTAAGCAATTTCAAGAACTATGAAAAGGGATGCCGTAATCATAGTCTCAATTGCTTGGGCATTTGCCATTTCTCACAAATCCATGTTAGTGTGTCGGTTAACCACACACGCTCCACTAACGACTTTTGAAAATGCAAATAACACAATTGATATCTACGTAAAATCTACTTAGTGAAAGCGTTTCCTCACCATCATTTTCATGAATCGGAGAGAAACCTTATGACACTTAGATTTTATAGTGTATGAGTTCCTATCCATGTGAATTTGACAAAACCATAATCACAAGATAAGGTTAGTGACAAATTCAGCCTTACATGGATTAAACTTGTTCAATCTTAGTTTCTTGTCACCTTGGTAGCACAAGGCCCACCAATGCTTCCAATTTGAACTCTGATAATTCAACTTATTTGAAGTAGGTACAGAAATAAGAATTATGTCAACACGATAGGTTGCAAACCTTAAGTCGTGTGCTAGTGATAAATTACAGGTTTTACTCTTGATTAAATCTTGAAACTCTTTCAGGATCTTTAAGGCTCCCACTGTCCCCTTGACATATAAGTTTCCCCAGTCAAGAACCATTCCCTGACAAAACAAATATTCAAGGGATAGTGCGGATTCTTATCAAGACTAACACTTCACACAATTGGTCTTAGTTGGTCTTTGTCTCATCCAAGACATCACAACTTACCAATCTCAAATGTACAAGGGTAGAAACATTTTACACTACATTTGATAAGTGTTTTAAACCTTACTTTATGTCACTCTAGGTTACAATCTTGGAGTATGACTCTAAGAATTGTTTTGGAACGAAATATGACTCATCTTCTTGATTTTAACCAATCCAACAATTCATGACCTCTCTTCTTAGCCATAGCAATGCACTAAGACGTCCTTAGAGTATGAATTTGTGATATGGTTTCATAATCATTAAGATGATCATGAAATATGATACTAAAGTACTCTCCCATCCTTTCAGATTTGAGAAACTTTTATCTTTCTGCCTAATTTGATTCTTCTCATTTGTTTTGTCATACATTGTAACCTTTCCAATGTTACAAAATTATACTTAACCTTATAAGTATAATCATATTTACTAATCTTTAGTAAATCATGACAAATCAATCTTTGTGGTGGATCTTGACCAACGCACACCCAGTGTACCTAATTCCTTAGTCCTTCAATTGACTCACATATACATGTGATCAAAGAATTAGTCTTAATTTTCAAAGATGAAAATTCTCATTCATCATACAATACAACTTGTATGATTCCAAGTTTCTGTCCAATTGAAACTTGGGTGATGAAAAACTTTCTTCATTTGGTAAATTCAGACACTACCACAAATGAAAGAATCAAATCCACTTTCCAATATTGCTATTACTGGAAACATATAAGCAACAATTTTCCACAGATGCCATTGTAAGGATATTTTTAAAATAAATAAAATTAAAACCCTTTTTTTTTCTTTTTTTTTTAAAACTTTGCGGAAAAACTTATCCTTACAATCCACATGAAAACCTTGTTGTTATCTATTCATAAGCAATATATTATAACTCTTAAGCAACAACTCAAAATTCTGATTGCCGAACCATGCGATCGAAACCCACCTTTGCAATCAGAATCAATATATACTTACTTTAAGCTTCCTATCTTTTCTTTGATTCTTAAAAAACATCAGCATGTGACCTATTCACATTATGTAATAAGAATCTCTAAGTAGGAACTTAATAGAGTTAGACAGTGGACTTTACCCGAAGTAGAGTCAAACCTCTTGACTTGATCAACCTTATGACCTTTCAGGTGAATAGGGCAGCTTTGCAACCAATGCCCCTTCCTTTGGCAACAAAACACATGGACCCTTTGGTAATGGCACATGAGACTATCTTAGACTTAGCCTTTCTCTTTACCATTTGGTCAACCGAGTTGACTATGGCCGATCCCTTTCCATTGGGAAGAGAAATCTTTTTTCTAGATATCCAATGCTACCATTGTCAATGTCCATTTAAGACTTGGGAAGTTGTTCTTTTAATCAAATTTGCTTTACTGGTGTTCCAAATCATTGTTGATTCCACAACACCAAGCAAATAGATAACATCATTAAGGGTCATGTCATAGTCCGTCTCATAGTAGTCCCAAAGAGACTCACTATGTTACTAAGAAAGTGATTGAACATCCAACTTTCACGGGACTTTGACACCCAACTCTCCCGGCTTGTCAATATGTGACTTTATCTCCAAGATGTGAGCACACATAGACTATGCTTGCCAATAGGGATTGAATGACTTTAAACTTTTCAAGAACTTGTGGGTGAGGGAGAATAATTGGAGGAGGTGGAGGAAGTGAAGCATGATGTTGAGGGACACCATCTTCAAGAGATTTGGGAAGATCATAGTTGTCTGAACCAGACATCTATAATGGGAGAAAATCAAGTTAGTTGATTCAAAGTCCTTAATATAACACCCAATATGAAATATTAAGGCTAGGACCCAACACAATATTTTATAATTTGGAAGAGGGATGCCGTAATCCAAGCTATAAAATATTTGAAGGTAGGCGAATGACGATTCACCAATTTCCACCATGAAAAACGAAATAATTTATTAGGTTTTAATTGGATTTGAAATTCCTAGATCTTTTGAGATTCATTGAACTTTTCAATGACATGTTTCAATCTCGAGTGTGCCCTCTCAAATTTTGTGACTGGGATGCCGAGGATCACAAAACAAGGTGTGAATAACCATACCAATTCACTTGGTACCCTTAATATTATCACCTAATCAATGTACCGGTTAACCACACACGCTCCATTGATCTATGACAAACATTAAGTCACCCTTCGTTGTCCTTACTAGTCCAAGTTAGTGTGCCGGTTAACCACACACGCTCCACCAACGACTTGGTAAGGTACAAAGTGTGAATTCCATGGGCTAGCACCAAATTCACATTTTTCCTAAAGTAACTAAGATTGGGAATTAAATAAAACATTTAGTTACTTTATAATAATCATTATACTTTTAATGAGAATTTAAAGTCATTGTCCTACCCGTTCGGCTAACGACCCTCCACCAGTCAAGCAAGCGGTGGGTGAGAGTGGACACCCATTAAGTTGCCATTTTATAGGCAACAACCTTATACCCACCTTATAGACCGGCTTCGTGAATGAGGCCTACTAACGGTAAAACGACTTGTTCTTATACATATATATATAATAATTAACCATTAATGTTATAAATAGTATAAGTGTTGAATTTTAACTTTTAAAACTCTAGGATGTGGAATTAAAGTTTGTGTGAGACTTTACAATTTCCAAAACTTGAGGGCAAGTTTTGAACAATTGAAAAACTTTTTGGATATTCATAACTTATGAGTTTTAATTAAGTGTTTTAAAGCTTTTAATGAAGAGTCTCTTGGAAATCCATAACTTGAGGACAAGTTATGGAGTCCATAAAACATTTATGGGAAAAACTCTTCAAGAAAATGTAACCTACAACTTCTTAAAAAAACATTTAAAAGAAAAACTCTTGGAATTCCATAACTTGAGGACAAATTAAGAATTCCATTAAAACACATTAAGATCAAGAATTAACTAACAAACAATTTGCAAATAATTCCTATGATCTAACAAAACTCATATGAACATGAACATCCACATCAACAATTTCAAGAATCATATGAACACATATAAACTTGAAACTTGATTATAACTTTGAAATTGGTCCACCATCATCATTACCACATCAAAAACGTTTTATGAGTCCAAAAAATTTTAAGGTAATGATTCTAGACCAATTCCAGCACCAAAACTCGAAGATATGTTGTCTGGGGGTCCAACTCGTCGAGTGCATGAACCAACTCGCCGAGTTGGATGAATTTTGTCTTGGACTCATCTAGTCCCTTCATGGACTCGGCGAGTCTGCTGTGCAGACAGCACATAAACTTCGATTTTCAGCAATCTGCATCAAGTATTCAAGAAAACAAGTCTAGGCTCTGATACCACTGTTGGGTTTTGAGCAATCTAACACTTCCTGAGTGTGCATGCAACCCTAATAAACCTTGGATCTATTTTTTCTTCTAAAATACATGCAAATAATAACTTCCAAGGTTTCTTCCTAACTAGCATAGCATAAATATTATGAATCATAAAAGTACTAGTAGAAATACATACCTTTTGATGATGGTTGATTGTTTGGAGTTTGAGAGCCAAGCACCAATAGTGTGAATGCCTCAAATGGAATCACAAATCACCACAAACACTTGGAAAACTTTGATGAAATCGGCCACCACTAAGTCTCACACAACTAGTGTCACATTTCTTGCATCATATGCTTCTTTATATAGTGTGCATGGTTAGGGTGAAACCCTAATAACCCATGTCTTTTCTTTTCCAAGGAACCATGGGTTAAAAGCTCCATGGATCATCCATGGACTTTCATATTAGCTTAGCCCATTAACAAATGAGTATTAGCCCACACTATATAAAATATAATAGCCCATAATTTAATCAGTCTTCTTTTTAATCTCTAAATTAATTCATAATTAATTTAAGACTAAAACTAATTAAATAACATGACTTCATATTAATATATTATAACTTATAATATATTAATAAATCATAAGTATACAATTCTCATAAAATTATCCATAAATCGTTTGGGTGAAGTGCAACTCAAATGGACCATGTCGGGCCGGGTCAAGTATGTACCAAATAAGTTATGGACTTAGACACCTTATCCAACACTATTGTGGTATGTGGTATCTTGAAGGAATTCACTAAGCCTCAACTTACAGTTGTTGAATAACTAAAATTTAGGTTGTTCTTTGGGTCTAGGAAAGGTTTACACATGACTGTACTCGCATCAAAGGCATTTGTTTTAAGACTTCCGTTAAAATTCTTTCAAATAAATGTATGATAGTAGCCTTTGTAATAGGTTGTAAGACTTATATTTTAATAAATAAAACAAAATGTTACAGAAATAGTTAATAATTAATTATGGATAAATTAGAAATAGTTGGAATTCAGTAATTATTAATCAGAAGTAGTTCAGGACTAACTGGAATTAATTATAGGTACAAAGGTTGAATTGTAATCATTCAATACTTGAACAAAAGAAGCATTCTAAAACCTCCTATAATGTGAATGGTTTTAAGGAGCCTTCTAGAGTTTCTAGAATCCTCCTAATAGCTGATAAGGAAACTAACTTTAATCAGTTTAAAATATTATTATTTTATTATTCAAATTAGGGTTTCTACCAACTATAAATAAGACATATTAGCTTGCATATTTCATTTATAACTTTCATGGAATGATGAAATCCGAATTTCATCGTTGTCTCCTCTCTCCTTGTCGATTTTAAGTTTTCTAGGGTTTTGGGTGTGAGCCATTAGAGGAGTTTGTAATATTTGTGCTTTCTTTCCATTGACTTTGAAGATCAAAGGAGTTTGACATATTCGATTACGTTAAAGGTATGTATTCTAATATAATATTTTCGATTTCACTTGGTTAGAAGTTTGTTTTGATAGTATGTTGCTATAACTTGAGAAAATGTCATAGAGTTCTAGGTTGCACGTGACATTAAGTTTTTTGTTTATATTTAATTTCCATTGTGCAAAACTTCATGTTGTAACCTAGAAAACCCATCATGTAGAAAGAATGATGATGTGGTATCATGACAAAAAGATATGTTATAGCTAATGTGTCTTTGTAGATAGACAACAAATAAAGTATGTATCCTTAAGAAGAAGAGCCAATGAAAATTAGAAAATAGTGACAAAACGGGGGGACATAAATAGAAAGATATAGAAATGTGAAGAAAGAGTGGTCAAAAGGGGATACAAAGAGTAAAAAGGATTGCTATACCTTGAGAAAGAAAGGAAAGATAGAGAGAATCTATCTTAGAAATACCCTCAGGTCAAGGAGTCAAAGAGTGTATATCTTAGAAATACCTAAAGAAAGAAAGGAAAAATAGAGAGATTTTATCTAAGAAAGCTATTTTTGGGTTGCCCTCATAACCAGGAAAATTACCTGGATTGATTATAAGAGAGAAATAATTAATTTATTAATATATTATGGGATTTATATATTAATAAGAAATGAAAGATATTAAATAAGAATTAGTCAGAGTTAATTTAATTAATTGTGCTAGATTAATTATAATTAATTATTGAGTCTAAGGGGTTAGAATGTAATTGTTGATTAGTTGAACAAGGAGGCATTCTAGAACGTCCATGCTATGGACGTTTTTAGGGAGCCTCTTGGAAGGGTTCCAGAAGCTTTCTTGGTCACTAAGGAAACTGATAAGGAAACAAGGAATATTCTATTAATATTTTGGATTCAAATTAGGGTTTCCTACAAGTATAAAAAAGGACCTACATAAGCCTCAAACAACCCGACATTGAAGCAAGGAATTTTTGAAATCCTCTCTCCCTTTCTCTATTTTTTATCCTAGGTTTTTTCCTAGGGTTTGGGTGTGATTCATTAAAGGCTTCCATACTACTGGGCACAACATTCCAAGAGTCTTCAAAGTACATTGTTATTTTCAAAAATGTCAATAAGGTCTGCTTTACAAAACCCTTTTGATTTTTGATTTTATCTAGGTTATTTAGTAGTTCCAAAGTATGTTGCTATTATGAGAAAATCCATAGAATTGTTTCTAGGATTGCATGTGCCTATATGCAGATAGTCATGCATACAGAATCACAGGTAGTCCTAAAGATCTACCAAACTAGCATATCAATAAGTTGCATAAACATACATATCTATTCCATACTCAGCATCTCAGTGAATATCATGACATCAAACCAATGGGCCAGCCTTGGTGCCTTCGACCCACAAGTACAATGCGGAAAACTCACTACGTAAACTGATAATAAACAAAAAATAAACATATGTAGATAATAAAATACGCAGATAGTCATGCATACAAAATCACATGTAGTCATACAGATCTACCAGACTAGCATATCAATAACTAGCATAAACATACATATTTATTCCATACTCAGCATCTTAGTGAATATTAGGATATCAAACCAATGGGTCGGCCTTGGTACCTTCGACCCGCAAGTACAGTGAGGAAAACTTACTTTGTAAACTGACCAAAATTTGATGAGGTCTCGACTCCGAATCTCATCTCTACGCGCATCCTAATCTAACCAAATGACCAATATCAATCAAAATCCCAAAAATACCCAAAATATTTGTGAGGTCAAACTTGGTCAAAGTCAAACCGGTCAAACCAACTAAGTCAACTGAGTCAACCCAACCGAGTCAACTTAGACGAATCAACTCAGAGTGAGTATGTGAGGTGTACTCCGAAGGTATGTTGGGCGTACTCACATCATCGCATGTTGACCACCATCGGGGTGGTTGACCTCATACGCAGGGCGTAGTCTGAGTATTCGGGGCGTACTCCCAGAAGTCCAACAATCCAATAAGAGTTTAATGACTAAAGCTCTTACATCAATAATGCAGATCCATGACTAACATACTCTTAAGAATCATAAAGTCTCCGACTTTATGATTTAGCATGCCCAGTAAGTGCTTAACTCAAGATCTTAATCCATTAAGACCTTCTAAATGATGCATGGAGCAAAACTAACCATTTGGAACCCATTTTTATGACTCAAGACCCTTCAACATGTCTGAAAGGACAACTTAATGGGTCAAGAACATGCTTTGTTCATGAAACACCACATTTGGGACAAAAAGAACTTAAAACTAAGCCCAAAACAAGATCTACAAGAAACTACACCAAGTTCAGAACTTTATACCTCCAAATGGTTCCAAAAGGTGGTGTGATACTGGATCTAAAGAGTTTCACTCCTTGAAGGTGATCTCATCTTCCTTCCTTCATCTTCGAAAGCACAAACACACACACTAAATCTTATAAAAACTCTATAAGAGGGATTAAGGTTGTAAAAACGTATCAAGAGGGTGGAGGCTAATGCGGTGAGTGAAATGAGGCTATAATTAGGGGTGTGCAAAAAAACCGTAAAACCGAGCCGAACCGGCCAATCCGAAACCGAAAAAACCGAAACCGAAAAAAACCGTAACCGAAAAAAACCGAAACCGAGAAAACCGGATATCAACGGGTCGGTTTTTGGTTTTTATATTTAGGTATCCGCAGATACCCGAACCGAACCGTTTGATTATATATATATATATATATATATATATATATATATATATATATGAACCGTTAAAAAAAGTATTATTTCATTAGTATTGTTTCGATTGATCTACGAGTGTAATAACCTAAACAAAAATCCATATCGACAAATCCAATTTTGTAATTCTAAATTCATTTGATTTTTTTGTTTTTATTATTATATTTATTATACAAATTATAATATATGATATTTGAACTTCATTATGTTTTTTTTTAACTCTTTGACTTACTAATTTTAAGAAAGAGATAAGTAAAATGGAGTTTTTAGTTTCAATTGAATTTAATTTTTTATATTTTACCGGGTACCCGTGAACCGAACCGTGGTTACCCGCTTTTATACGGTTCAGTTCGGTTCAGTTTTTTTTATCAATACGGTTCGGTTTCGGTTAGTGCGTATGAGGTACCCGCCCCGTGGTCACGGTTCACAATTTCATTACTATCCAAACCGAACCGCCCCGTGAACACCCCTAGCTATAATGGGGTTTAAATATGAACCAAACCCTAAAAATTAGGGTTTTCATGCCTGGAACATACGCCTTGTGTACCTATATACGTCATGCGTACCAAGGCGCGCCTTTGACGCCAAGCGTAGACACGATGCATGGCATACTCCCCAACCTTTCCAAATTACGAGAATGCCATTAGGGCTTCCCATGCACACTTCCTTTTTCTTAGGGACCAAAATGAAACATAATTAATTTATAGGGCTAAAATTAGATGTACCTTATCATCAAAATGTCACATAGAGTACGCCCTGCGTACATCCGAAGTACTCCCCGCATACGAGGCCTGAGCTGACTCGGCTGGGTTAACTCGTTGACTTTGACCTTTGACCAAAGTTTGACCAAGTTGACCTAGCGGTATTTTGGGTGTTTGAGCTTTTAATTAAAGATTTGGTTATTGGTTTTGTTTAGGTGATCGTTGAGCCGGTTTGCAAAGCAGACTTTGTTCAGTTTGCATTCCGACTAAGAGATGAGTTTCCTCACTGTTCTTGTGGGTCAAAGGCACCAATGTCGGCCCCTTTAGTTATGTATCCTAGTATATAGGATGGTGCTATACGGTAGTGATTTTTGGATCTTTCGGCTAGTATGTTAACATGTTATATGATTATCTGTTGCTTGATATATGTTATTCGTTATGTATATGTCGACATGGTATGGTGGGGTTGAGACTGTACTGCTTTGTGCTATCAGACAAAAAACTGTGGCATTCCAAATGAATGGTTGTGGGCCAGGTCATTCCAACTGAAAGGTTGTGGGCTGAGGGTAACTTGGTCTTAATCATAGATCAATGGAGCGTGTGTGGTTAACCGACACATTGATTAGGTTATTTGTAACCTATTCCGATGCTCACCCCTATGTGGGAGGTTCATTTTCGATGGCTCGAACTTCAATGATTGGATTCAAAACATCAGGATAACTATTCATTATAAGGACAAAGAATATGTCCTAGATAAAGAGCTCAAATAGATTGATGTCACCACTGATACTCTTGAATAAATCATTGAACACACTACTCATGAGAGGGATGCGACAAAGGTGTTGTGTTTGATGGTTGCAACCATGACTGCTAAGCTGTAGAAGTCCTATGAGGACTACTATCCCTGTGAAATGTATCATGATTTGATGGAAAGATACCATCAAAATGCTCGGCATGAGAGGTATGATATCATTGCCTCCATGATCACAACCAAAATGAAGGATGGTGAACCCATCCCGTCCCACTTGCAAAAGATGTAGAGATTCGTGGACCGCTTGCTTAAATTTAATGTCAATTTTGATGAAGAGTTGTCCATAGATATTATTTTACACTCTTTACCTCCTTGTTATGATCAGTTTCATATGACTTATCATATGAACAAGGAGGAGGTCACTCTTAGCAAGCTTCAAGGCCTTCTTAAGATGGCAGAAAGCAATCTGAAAGGCAAGTCAGTTGTGTCTACTCCTACTACTACTTCTGCCCCTGTTCTGGCAATCGGACATGGGAAGGGAAAGAAGAGGAAGGATCCCTCCAAGAGCCACAAGGGAAAATCTCTTTATGGATCCTCTTCAAGTGGTACCAAAGACAGTTCTGCTAATCCCTCTCCAAATCCGAAGGAAACAGAGTGCTTCCACTGTCATGAAAAAGGGCCCTGGAAACGAAGTTGCCCCCAAGTACTTGGAGTACATAAAGGATGGCAAGATCAAGCCCTCATTTTCAGGTATTTACACTATTCAATCTAATAACTCATCACATTCTAACTCTTGGGTCCTTGCTACAGGTCGTGATATTCACATTTTGTAACGCCCGTAGATCCGGGCTAGTCAATTTAGAGGCAATAAGTGTCGAAAATGAATTTTCGGCAAAAGATTATTTATAATAAATAGTCTTAACCAAGTTGTAGAATATGTCTCAAGGTTTCCGTACATATAAAGAACGCCGAAATCCGAGTTATAACGAAGAAGTTATGACCCGTCGAAGTTTCGAAACGAAACCGACACGGCACTGGGAAGCGTAAATAGTGAATTTACGATAGAGAGATATTTAGCCTTAGCGACCTAAACGAAAGTCGTAGAATATGTTAAACCGAGAAAATCCATAAAAAGAACGCCCAAATCTGACTTCGTATGAAGAAGTTATGACTTTTCTAAGATTCGGCTTAGCAGTGCACGGCCCGAAACTCGAATTTTAGTTCGAGCGGTTTTTGCCTTACACAACCTAAATGACAGTTGAAGATCTCATTAATAGGAACTCAACGGTAAAAAGATAGACGAAAACGGAGTCCGTATGAAGGAGTCACGAATTCTTCGCGGTCATTTAACAGTCTAAACGCCTCCTACAGTTAAATTTAAGATCGGTCGAGAATTAGCCGACGGAGTCTAAATGAAAGTTGTAGATCTTGATTTTACCTACGCGTGGAAAAAAGAACATCAAAAATGGAGCTCGTATGCGAAAGTTACGGGGTTTAGAAGTCGGCAGGGTACTGCTGCAAAAGGGGTGACGTGGCTGAATATGGGCCAAGGCTTTCTCCCCAAGGAAAGCCATCAGGTGATGACACGTGGCACTGACTTGGTGAGTCAGTGAACCGACTCGGCGAGTTCTTCAGGATTTCACACTATAAATATATGTGTCGGGTTCCATTCATTCTCACACCTTTCCTCTTCCACTTTTTCTCTCTAAACTCTCTCTGCCCCCTAAAGTCTAGGTAAACCCCCTAGCACCCGAAGGAAGCCCCGAGGCTCCCGGAGCCCCGAGAAAAGAGACTTTCGGCTCGGGAAAGCTGCTCCAGCGAAGCCCGATTTTCGAGAAAACCCACTGTAAGTGAGCTACGCCTAACCTATCTTTAGTGTAGCTTATGTTTTAATATAGTAATGTTATTAGGACCTTACAAGAATTATTTGGGCTATTATTATGAGTTATATTGAGTGTTATTTAACGCTTATATAATAATAATAATAGCTGGACTATTAATTAGTCGCGGTTAACGTCAGACTAAACCCTAGTCATATTGATACTAGGTTTTGTCGAGGAAATTGTTTTAAGAGTAACGAAGTGTTGTCCGAGTGCCGACTCACCACCTAATCAGGTGAGTGCATGGTCCCTTTCATCTTACACATAGATATGAAGTATTTTATATAAATTACGTGCTATGTGTGCATATTATCCGAATACTTGCTGTCTATGATGGATG
This sequence comes from Lactuca serriola, assembly GCF_051521515.1. Taxonomy (NCBI): domain Eukaryota; kingdom Viridiplantae; phylum Streptophyta; class Magnoliopsida; order Asterales; family Asteraceae; genus Lactuca; species Lactuca serriola. The sequence goes on along the minus strand of NC_136416.1, from coordinate 20,277,227 downwards.
AATGATTTTATACATGTTTTAAATGATTTAAACTGTATATTTATTTTATATCTACATAATATGTTAGGATAAAACATGGGTAGATGAAATAGTTGATGTGTGAAGAAATAAAATGATGAGAGATAGGTGATGATAATTAGGTGAGGATAGATAGGTGATGATGAATCGGTGATGTAGGATGAAAGATACTATAACCTTGTCTGACAATTTGGAGATGTAGTCATCTACCAGAGTATAGATGGCGACCACGGACTATTATAGAAAACCCTTGGAAACACCAGCAGGCTCATAACCTGTAGGTGATGAATTACGAGTTCAGGCGATGTTGTAACTACGTATTCATGCGATGATACTATAACACCCTTACTATGAATTACAAGTTCAGGCGATGTTGTAACTACGTATTCATGCGATGATACTCTAACACTCTAACTATGAATTACGAGTTCAGGCAATGTTGTAACTACGTATTCATGCGATGATACCCTAACCCTTGGTGGGCACGTATTGAGGGAGTAATCCCTAAATCAATACTGTCCAGGTGATGTATGCTATGATCCTTATGGAGAGTCCTTAGGAACAAACATATAAGGAGTCGCGATGTAAAGAGATGAGAGGTAAATATGATGTAGGAGACGACCCTTAGGATAAATCCTTAGGGAGAGTACTTAGGAATAAAGAAGATAATGGGGATGGGTAATTGAGTTAATTGTTTGACGATTGAACATAATAATTATATTATTGTGGGTTGAAAACCCTATGTACTCACCAGGTTTCCCAACCTGACCCACTCCAGCTTATTTATGTCACAGGTGTTGTTATGAAGTCACATTACACTGAGAGATTAAAGAGATGTAGATCACTAGTGTAAATTAAAGTAAGTACTATTTATGCTTATGTTTCTATATTGACAATGACATCCCAAATGTTTTAAAATGAATAAAATACGTTTCTTCGAAAATGTTTTGATAACGTATTTATCGTGTTTTTCTGCGAAACAAATTCCGCAACATTTTTATGAAAAAGAAGTACTCTGATTTTTATAAAGCATAAACAATAATTGGTCTTTTCTGACCGTGAAAATGGGGATGTCACACATTTGTTCTGATTTGCGGGGACTAAAAAGAAGTAGGGATGTGGAGCACGGGAAGATAAACTTAATCATGGGAAATAGGAAAGTGTCGCATGTGACCAAGATTGGAGTTTAATCTTTATTGCTTAGTAATGGTTTTAATTTAGAATTAAATAATTGTTGTTACTCGGCCGATATGGCGAGAAATGTTATTTCCTCTCACAGTATGTATAAACAAGGTTTTACCTTTTCCTTTAGTAATGAAAATGGTGGTATTTATGCTTATTGTAATGGTGTATTTTATTTTGAAGCATTACCTTGCAATGGTATATATGAAACTGTGATAATTGTAGATAACTTAGGAAATAATGTGTCGAATATTGATTCTTCAAATGATTTGGATAAAGCATGCTTCTGGCATTGTCGTCTTGGACATGTCAACAAGAAGCGCATTGCCCAACTCCAAAAGGATGGATTTTTGGAGTCATTCGACTCAAAGTCGGATGACACTTGCGAATCCTGTTTACTTGGAAAGATAACCAAGTCACATTTCACTCGTACTTGTGAAAGGGGTGAAGGTCTGTTGGATCTCATACACACTGATGTGTGTGGACCATTCAAAACCACCACAAGGGATGCTAACCGCTTCTATGTGACTTTTACTGATGATTGTAGAAGATATGGGTATATTTACTTAATCAAGCATAAGTCAGAAACCTCTGAAAAGTTCAAAGAATTTAAGCAATAAGTAGAGAATCAATTGGGCAGGAAGATAAAGATGTTGCGATCCGATCGTGGAGGAGAGTATCTTAGTATCGAGTTCCTTGACTATCTTAAGGAATGTGGAATTATTTCACAATTGACGCCACCTAGGACACCACAGCTTAATGGTGTGGCTGAGAGCCGTAATAGAACCTTGTTATACATGGTTCGTTTCATGATGAATCGAGCTTCGTTACCTATCTCATTTTGGGGGTATGCCTTAGATACTGCCGCCCATATCCTTAATCTAGTCCCTACCAAAAAGGTTTCCAAAACACCTCACGATATGTGGGTAGGGAACGTTCCCACATTAGATTACATCAAAGTTTGGGGTTGCAAGGCTTTTGTGAGAAAAGAAACTCACGACAAGCTCAAACCTCAGAGTGAGCGATGTATTTTCATCGACTACCCACATAAATCCTTTGGATATCTCTTCTATAGACCAAATGAAAATGTTGTCTTTGTTGCGAGGAGAGGAGTCTTTCGTGAGAGAGAACTCATAGGCCAAGGAAACAGTGGGAGGGAAATTGACCTTGAAAAGCTTCAAGAGTCAAGCAGTGAAGGAGCCTCAAACACTAGCAATCAACCTAAGGAGGAAACTCCAGTTGATCCAATTGACGAGTCCTTACCTCTGAGGCGTTCAATTAGAGATAGAAATACACCTGAGTTTTATGGTTTTCATATTACTATTGAAGGTGATGCATTTATCAGCGATAGCACACTGGTAAATTTGAATGAACCTAACAACTACAAGGAATCCATGGCAGGACCTGACTCTTCAAAATGGAAAGAGGCTATGGACAGCGAGATTTAGATCATGTATGACAATCAAGTTAGGAACTTTGTTGACAATGTACCAGGTCGTAAGACAGTCGGGTGCAAATGGATCTTCAAGAAGAAGACCGACATGGATGGGAAAGTACACACATATAAGGCGCGAATGGTTGCGAAGGGATTTACTCAAACTCTGGGAGTTAAATATGATGAGACCTTTTCACCAATAGCGAAGATTACATCCGTAAGGGTTATGTTGGCCATAGCTGCATTTCATGATTATGAAATATGGAAAATAGATGTCAAAACCGCTTTCCTTAATGGAAAGTTGGCTGAAGATGTTTACATAAGTCAGCCATAGGGTTTTGTCAATGCTAAGTACCCTAATAGAGTGTGTAAGCTTTAGAAATCCATTTATAGGTTAAAACAAGCATCTCGTAGATGGAATCCTTGTTTTGATAAGAAAGTCAAAGAGTTTGGATTTTCGAGAAGCGAGGATGGGTCCTATGTATATGTCAAAGCTAGTGGGAGTATAGTGAGCTTTCTGGTATTGTATGTAGATTACATACTACTCATAGGAAACGACATCCCAACCTCGCAGGAGGTTAAGTCCTGGCTTGGGAAGTGTTTCACTATGAAGGACCTCAGTGAAGCTGCTTATATCCTAGGGATAAGAATATTGAGAGACATGAGTAAAAGTCTAATAGGACTTAGTCAAAGTACCTACTTGGACAAGGTGTTGAAACGTTTCAGCATGGAGAACTCCAAGAAAGGTGACTTACCTATCCAAGGCAATGTCAAACTGAGTAAGACTCGGAGTCCGAGTACAGTGGCTGAAATAACATAAATGAGTCATATACCATATGCTTCCACAGTTGGTTCGATCATGTATGCTATGACTTGGACTCGACCTGATGTGGCATTTACTTTGAGCATGGTTAGCAGATATCAAGGGAATCCTGGTAAAGCTTATTAGACTATAGTTAAGAACATTCTTAAGTAGCTGTGGAGGACTAAGTGAAGGGTTTTGAGCATTCTAACACTCCTATGGTGTACATGCAACCCTAGGAACCTTGGATCTATGTTTTATCTATGATACATGTAAATTTTGTTTTTCCAAGGTTCATAACCTATCTAGCATACATGGGGAACTTTTAAACATAAAAGATAGTAAGAAATACATACCTTTAGTTGCTTGGATTCCTTGAGAACCTTGTGAGCCTAGCACCTCAAGTGTGATGCCTCAAATGTCTCACACAACACCAAATACACTTGGAATAACCTTGAGATAAATAGACCACTTCTAAAATCAGTTATGCCCTCTTGTTCTCACTTAGTGCCGATTTTGGTCTACAACATGTTGCTTATATAGTGTGTCATAATTAGGGTTACACCATGTAAACCCTAATTGACATGAATCTTCATTTCTTGGATCCATGGGTACAAAAACACCATGGAGCATCCATGGAGCATCATATGGGTTTAGCCCAACTTGATAATCCATGGAGCATTAGCCCACTATACAAGTATGGGTGATTTACACAATCAACCCATATATTTAATTAGTATTCTTTTGATCACTTCATTAATTCCAAATTGATTCTTGATCAATACTAATTAAATAATATTATTAATATATTAGAACTTATAAAATATATTAATAAACCTTAAGTGTTATTTCTCTCATTTTAGTTTACCCAAATGCATGATGCCATGCAACCCAAATGGACCATGCTAATCGGGTCAAGTACATTTCAGAAATAGTTATGAACTTAGACACCTAATCCAACAGTCTTCCACTTGGATAAGTCCAATAACTATAACTGCAAGAATGACTTCAGGAATCGATCAACAATCGTAGCTCTTTCAAGGTCTCGCGGAACTGAGATGATGATGATACGCCATTTAAGATAAGTGATCATATAATCCTTTGTTCTAGATTTTAGCCGGACAAATACATGGAACAATGTCTTACTTATTGTCCAGTTATTTGTTTCCCGATTTCCGATTTGTTTGACATAGAACTTAATTGAACACATCAACTTAGTTCTGACCGGGCCACGTACAAGGTTCAAAACAAAATCATCGAGGGGCCCAAATATCGCTTCTAATCCAAGAAGGAACAGATAAACTTCGACTCATATGCTTGTTCTACTACTTGTTGAATCATACACAAAGACACGTTTTATAACATCGAGTTACCAATGCGTTTTCGTACAATCAATGTATAACCAACTCATAGGCAACAAGTCATATCTCTAGGTTTGAAGGCTTATATGATATTACCGTCTCACAATCACTCGAGATAAATTCCATGAAGTGATACCAGTAAGCATGGGTTGAATCCAATACTCAGAACTTATGAGCACTCATGAGTGTTATAGCACCACTTTGCTATGTCCAACATCTTAGACCTCTACAAGCCAACCGATGAGAGTCTTAATTCATATCTACTTCCAACATATGACCAGCTGTGGAGAATTTGAATAATATGAAATAACATAACATAGTTATTCTGGAAGTCATAACATGCAAAATGAAATGATAGTAAACGATTGACAAAGGATAGCAACAATTTACTCATAAATAAATACACTTTTATTCATCATCAAATGTCAATTACACTTTACACATTTCAAAGCTATCTAACTACTAAAACTAATATCATCCTTCAGCCATATGCGCCTTGCATGCTGGAGATGCTTAACCCTGCCCAGTCCCTTCATGAGGGGATCTGTCGGGTTCTCATCCGATGATACCCTCTTTGCCATGAGGAGTCATTCTTCTATTCGATGTCTGATGAAATGGTATTTTCTATCGATGTGTCTGGATCTCCCATGATCCCTTGGTTCCTTGGCTAAGGCAAATGCACTTTCACTATCATAGAAAATCGCTATAGGCTCCTTTATAGCTGATACAAATCCAAGGTCTCCAATGAAGTACTTTAGCCATATAGCCTCCTTTGTTGCCTCGCTTGCCGCTATATAATCTGATTCGCAAGTTGAATCAGCCACCGTCTCATGCTTGGAACTTTTCCAAAAATTGCTCCTCCGTTTAAGGTAAAGACCCAGCCTGACTAAGAGCAGAAATTATCCCTATCTATCTGAAAGATAGCATCACAATACCCCAATACTCTCAAGTCATCACTCCCACCGAGGGTAAGAATCCAATCCTTAGTCCTCCGCAGGTACTTAAGAATGCTCTTTACTGCAGTCCAGTGAGCCTTGTCAAGGTTCCCCTGATATCTGCTGACCATGCTCAATGCAAAGGCCACATCAGGACGAGTACAATTCATAGCATACATGATCAATCCTACAGCGGAAGCATAAGGTACTCGAGTCATTTCTGCTATATCAGCCTCTATACTCGGACTCTGAGTCTTACTCAGTCTGGCGTTACTCTGAATCGGTAACTCTCTTTTCTTGGAATTCTGCATGTTGAATCTATTCAACACCTTCTCCAAGTAGGTACTCTGACTAAGTCCAATTAGTCTTTTACTCCTATCTCTCAAAATCCTTATCCCTAGGATATACGCAGCTTCTCCAAGGTCCTTCATAGCGAAACACTTCCCAAGCCAGGACTTCACTTCCTACAGAGTTGGGATGTCATTTCCTATGAGTAGTATGTCATCCACATACAATACCAAAAAGCTAACTATACTCCCACTAGCCTTGACATATACACAATATTCATCTTCACTCCTCGAAAAGCCAAACTCTTTGACCTTCTCATCGAAGCAAAGATTCCATTTGTGAGGTGCTTGTTTTAATCCATAGATGGATTTCTCAAGCTTATACACTATATTAGGGTACTCTGTACTGATAAAACCCTCTGGTTGACTCATGTAAACATCCTCAGCCAACTTTCCATTAAGGAAAGCGGTTTTGACATCCATTTGTCATATTTCATAATCATGAAATGCAGCAATGGCTAACATAACCCTAATAGACTTAATCTTCGCTACTGGTGAAAAGGTCTCATCATAATCAACTCTCGGAGTTTGAGAAAATCCCTTTGCAACCAGTCGCGCCTTATAAGTGTGTACATTACCATCCATGTCGGTCTTCTTCTTAATGATACATTTGCACCCGACTGTCTTGTGACCTGGTACATTGTCAACCAAGTGCCAAACTTGATTGTCATACATAGATTGTATCTCGTTGTCCATAGCCTCTTTCCATTTAACAACCTCAGTGCCTACCATGGCTTCCGTGTAGTTGTTAGGTTCATCCAGACTTACCAGTGTGCTATCACTGATAAGTGTATCACCCTCCACAGTAATATGGAAACCATAGTAATGCTCAGGTGCATTCCTAACTCTCGTGGAACGCCTCAGAGGTACAGACTCTTCTGTCAGATCAACAGGAGTTTCCTCCTCAGTTTAATTGCTAGGGCTTGAGGTTCCTTCACCACTTGACTCTTGAATTTCTTCAAGGTTAATTTGCCTCCCACTGTTTCCTTGGTTCATGAATTCTCTCTCGCGAAAGACTCCTCTCCGTGCTACAAAGACCACATTTTCACTAGGTCTGTAGAAGAGGTAACCAAAGGATCTCTGTGGGTAGCCGATGGAAATACACCTCTCACTTCGAGGTTCGACCTTATCGTGAGACTCGCGCCTCACAAAATCCTCGCAACCCCAAATCTTGATGTGGTCCATATTTGGAACTTTTCTGGTCCACATCTCATGAGGTTTTTAGGCAACCTTCTTTGTAGGGACTAGATTAAGAATATGGGCGACAGTCTCTAAGGCATACCCCCAAAATCAGATTGGTAGCGAAGCTTGACTCATCATGGAACGAACCATATCCAACAAGGTTCTATTGCGCCTCTCAGCCACACCATTAAGATGTGGTGTCCTGGGACATTTCAATTGTGAGATAATCCCACATTACTTAAGATAGTCAAGGAACTCTATACTAAGATACTTACCACCTCGATCGGATCGAAGCATATTAATGTTCCTGCCCAACGGATTCTCCACTTCCTGATTGAACTCTTTGAATCTTTCAAAGGTCTCTGACTTATGCTTGATTAAGTAGACATATCAATATCTACTAAAATCATCAGTAAAAGTCACATAAAAGCGGTTAGTATCTCTTGTGGCGGTTCTGAAGGGTCCACACACATCAGTGTGTATGAGGTCCAACAAACCCTCACCCCTAGCACAAGTACCAGTGAAGGGTGACTTTGTCATTTTCCCAAGCAAACAAGATTCACAACTATCATCTGACTTTAGGTCAAACGACTCCAAGACTCCATCCTTTTGGAGTTGTCCAATGCGTTTCTTGCTTACATGTCCAAGACGAAAATGCCATAAAGATGCTTTATCCAAGCTAGTGGAAGAATCGATACACAATACATTATTTCCTAGATTATCAAAAACCGACACATTTTCATATACACCATCACAAGGTAATGCTTTAAAATAAAAAAACATTATTAAAGAAAGCATTAATACCACCACTATCATTATCAAATGAAAAGGTAAAACCTTGTTTGTACAAACCATGAAAGGAAATAATATTTGTCGCCATTTCAGACGAGTAACACCCTTATTCAAATCTAATACTAATCCACTACTTAGCAACAAAGAATATACTCCAATCTTGGTGATAGGTGAAGCTTTCCTATTCCCCATGATCAAGTTTATCTTCCCATGCTCCACATTCTAACTTCTTCTTAATCCCTGCAAATCAGTACATATGTGAATACAACATCCTGTATCAAGGACCCAAGAATTAGAATGAGGTGAATTATTAGACAATATAGTGTATGTACCTGCATGGTTGGGTTTTACTTTCCCATCCTTTACATCTTGTTGGTACTTTGGGCAGTTTCGCTTCCAGTGCGACTTTTCATGGAAATAGAAGCATTCCGCCTCTTTAGGGTTAGCAGAAGGAGTGACGATACCTTTCTTGGTTCCACTTGAAGAGGATCCATCAAGGGTCTTCCCCTTGGTGCCCTTTGAAGGGCTCCTCCTCTTCTTTCCTTTGCCGTGCCCGATTTCCAAGACAGGGGTCGCGGTAGGAGTAGGAGTGGTAACAACCGACTTACCTTTAAGACCACTTTCCGCGGTCTTTAAAAGTACTTGAAGTTTGATGAGTGTAACTTCCTCCTTGTTCATGTGGTATGTCATACGGAATTGATCATAACATGAAGGTAAGGAGTGCAAAATGATGTCTATTGCCACTCCTCGGGGAAGTTCACATTCAGTTTCAGCAAACGGTCCACATACCTTTGCATTTTCTGCATGTGGCCCGTGATGGGTTCACCATCCTTCATCCGGGTTGTTATCATGGAGGAGATGATTTCATATCGCTCTTGACGAGCACTCTGATGGTAGCGGTCCATCAAATCCCGGTGCATCTCAAAAGGATAGTCATCCTCATAGGACTTTTGGAGCTCGGCTGTCATAGTGGCCAACATGATGCATGCCACTCTGGTAGCATCTCTTTCATGTGCCTGCTATTCAGCGATCTCCTCAGGAGTAGCAGACAACTCAAGTTCCTTAAGCTCCTTGTCGATGACATATTCTTTTTCCTCATACCGAGTGACCATCCTGATGTTCCTGATCCAATCCATATAGTTGAATCCATCAAAGATGACTCTCCCACAAAGGTTCATGAGAGAGAATGAGCCGACAGGGTTTGATCCAGAAGCAACATTGTTGGAAGACATCTGAAAAGAAGAAAGACAATTTTAGATTAGATATAAAGATAGTCCTTAATAAAACACCCAAATGTAATATTAAGGCTAGGACCCAACACAATATTTTATAACTTAGAAGAGGGATGTCGTAATCCAAACTATAAAATATTTGAGGGTAGGTGAATGACGATTCACCAATTTCCACCATGAAAAACGAAATAAATTATTAGGTTTTAATTGGTTTTGAAACTCCTAGATTCTTTGAAATTCATTGAACTTTTCAATGGTGTGTTTCAATCTCGAGTGTGCCCTTCAGGTTTTGTGACTGGGATGCCAAGGATCACAAAACAAGGTGTGAAGTAACCATGCAAATTACTTGGTACCCTTAATATTTACCCCTCAATCGATGTGTCGGTTAACCACACGCGCTCCACCGATACTATGATAAACATTAAGTTACCCTTTACCTACCTTGTTTAGTCCAGGTTAGTCTGTCGGCTAACCACACACGCTCCACCAACGACCTAATCAAAGTGCAAAGTGTAATTTCATGGGTTAGCACCTTATTCACATTTTCCTAAAGTAACTAAGATTGGGAATTTATAAAAACATTTAGTTACTTTATATTCATCATACTTTTAATGAAGATTTAAAGTCCTTGTCTTACCCGTTCGGCTAACGACCCTCCACCGATCAAGGAAGCGGAGGGTGAGAGTGGACACCCATTAAGCTGCCATTTTATAGGCAGCAACCTTATACCCCCCTTATAGACCGGCTTTGTGAATGAGACCTACCAACAGTAAAACGAATTTTTCTTATACATATATAATTATTATTAAACTTATAATATTATAAAGTATAAGGGTTGAATTTTAACTTTTAAAATTCTAGGGGTTGGAACTAAAGTTTTTAAAGTGACTTTACATGTTCCAAAACTTGAGGGCAAGTTTTGTAACTTTCAAAACTTTTCATCTTTAATGAGAGACTTTTCATTTTATGTAACCTATGTGTTTCATAATGAACTTTAAAAGAGTGACTTTTGGTAATCCATAACTTGAGTACAAATTATGGATTCCATTAAAACACATAATGATCAAGAATTAAACTAACAAGCAAGTTACAAATAATTCCTATGATCTTCTAAACTCATAAGTTCACGAACATACATATCAACAATTTCAAGAATCATAAATAAACCATACGATGCTTAAAATTTTGAAAATAACCTTTGAAATTGGATTAGCATAATCATTACCACATCAAAAACAGGTTTTAAGATTCAAAAAACAGTTTAGGGTAATGATCCTCATCCAATACCAAGCAAAACCTCGAAATTCTGCATACAGGGGCATCACCACATTGTGGTGAGCAGTCAGATGCAAAAAAATGCAGAATTTGAACTTTTGAAAAAACATGTAGCATCAAGTATCAAGCAAAACAACCCTAGGCTCTGATACCACTGAAGGGTTTTGAGCATTCTAACACTCCTATGATGTACATGCAACCCTAGAAACCTTGGATCTATGTTTTATCTACGATACATGCAATTTTTTTTTCCAAGGTTCATAACCTATGTAGCATACATGGGAAACTTTTAAACATAAAAGATAATAAGAAATACATACCTTTAGTTGCTTTGATTCCTTGAGAACCTTGTGAGCCTTGCACCTCAAGTGTGATGCCTCAAATGTCTCACACAACACCAAATACACTTGGAATAACCTTGAGAGAAATAGACCACTTCTAAAATCAGTTATGCCCTCTTGTTCTCACTTAGTGTCGATTTTGGTCAACAACATGTTGCTTATATAGTGTGTCATAATTAGGGTTACACCATGTAAACCCTAATTGACATGAATCTTCGTTTCTTGGATCCATGGGTACAAAAACACCATGGAGCATCCTATGGGTTTAGCCCAACTTGATAATCCATGGAGCATTAGCCCACTATATAAGTATGGGTGATTTACACAATCAACCCATATATTTAATTAGTATTCTTTTGATCACTTAATTAATTCCAAATTAATTCTTGATCAATACTAATTAAATAATATTATTAATATATTAGAACTTATAAAATATATTAATAAACCTTAAGTGTTATTTCTCTCATTTTAGTCTATCCAAATGCATGATGCCATGCAACCCAAATGGACCATGCTAATCGGGTCAAGTACATTTCAGAAATAGTTATGAACTTAGACACCTAATCCAACACTAAGGATTGAATCCTTACCCTCATTGGGAGTGATGACTTGAGAGTGATAGGGTATACCGACGCCAGCTTCCAAACCGAAAGAGATAATTTTCAGTCTAAGTCGGGATGGGTGTTTACCCTGAATGGAGGAGCAGTGACTTGGAAAAGTTCCAAGCAGGAAACTGTAGCTAATTCAACGTGCAAATCAGAGTACATAGCAGCAAGTGAAGCATCGAAGGAAGCGATATGGTTGAAAAACTTCATCGGAGACTTTGGAGTCATTCCATCCATAAAGGAACTTATGGATATTTTCTGCGATAATGAAGGTGTGGTTGTCTTAACCAAGGAACCGAGAGATCATGGTAGATCCAGGCATATCGACAGAAAATACTACTTCATAAGACATCAGGTAGATGAAGGGCACCTTATGGTAAAGGGGATATCGCCAGAGGACAACCCAACATATCCTCTTACAAAAGGACTGACTATGGTTAAGCGTTTGCAGCACGCGAGGAGCATTGGGCTAAAGGACGATATTAATTTTAGTAATTAGATAAATCGAAACTTGTAATAGCTAAATTGTAATTGACATTTGATGATGAATAAAATGAGTTTTATTTATAAGTAAAGTTACTGTCTTGTGTCAATTATTTACTATTGTTTCACTTTGCATGTTTTGACTTCCAGAATAATAAAATTATTATTATTATTATTATTATTATTATTATTATTATTATTATTATTATTATTATTATTATTATTATTATTCAAACTATCCACAGTCGATCATACGTTGGAAGTAAGTATGAAATAAGACTGTCATGAGTTGGCTTGTAGATTTGTCTAAGGAGTTAGACATAGAAACACGTTTGCTACACCATTCATGAGTACTCCTGAAATAAGATTTGAGTATTAGATTCAACCCGCGCTCACCTGAATTACTTCATGGAATTTATCACGAGTAATTGTGAGACGATAATATCATATAATCTTCAAACCAAGATATATGAGTTGTTTACTACAAGTTGGTTGTGCATTGATGGCATGAAAACGCATTAGTAACTTGATGTTATAAAACGTGTCGTTGTGCGTGATTTAATGAGTAGTTAGTACAAGCATATAATGTTGAAGTTTATCTGTTCCTTTTATCCTAAGAGGATTAAAATCGATATATTGGGCCCCTTGATGATTCTGTTTTGAATTGTGTGTCGGGCCCGGTCAGAACTATAATGATGTGTTTAGTTATGTTCTATGTCAGGTGAATCGAAAATCGGGAAACAAATTGCAGGACAATAAGTATGACTATGTACCATGTGTTTGTCTGCAAAGATATCTTGAGAACAGAGGAGTATATGATCACTTATCTGAAGAACGCGTCACTGACTAGGTCAGAGTTCGACAACGGCTTTTGAAAGCTTACGATTGCTAAGTCAGATCCTGAAGTGCATAAGCAGTAGTAGTTATTAGACTTATCCAACTGGGGGACTGTTGGATTTAATGTCTAAGCCCATAACTATAACTGGTATGTACTTGACCCAATTGTAGCATGGTCCGTTTGGGTTGCCTTCACCAGTGCAATTTAATAGGATGAATTTTGAGAATAAGGTTATTTATGGTTTATTAATATATTACAAGTATAATATATTAATATGGAATTATTTAATTAGTATTGATTAAGAATTAATTTATTAATTTTGTGATCAAAAGAGACTCATTAAATATATAGGGATTGATTATGTAAATCAATCATTCTTGTAGTGTGAGCTAATGATCTATGATTATGGGCTAAACTAATCCATGGATAGTCCATGGAGATTAAACCCATGGAGCATCAGAATGTGGAAATTCATTAATTATTAGGGTTTACCAAGTGTAACCCTAGCATGTCCAACACTATAAATAGAACCCTCCATAGACCAAAATTGGTTGCCTCTTCTCTTTGAGATAAATAGATTATTCTTTAAATCATCCTCTTGCATATTGGTGTTTGTGAACCATTAGAGGCATCACACTTGAGGTGCTCAAGCTTTCAAGGGTCATACAAATTCTTCAAAAGGTATGTCATCTATCTAGATGTTTTATTCTATTGGCAATTTGTATGCTAGTTAGGACAAGTTATGGAAAAATTGAAAAATATGCATGTATAATAGAGAAAACATAGATCCAAAGTATTTAAGGTTGCATGTGCACCATAGGAGTGTTATAATGCTCAAAACCAAACAAGGTTATGGGTCGGGGGTAATCCAACCAGGACTTTGTGGACCTGTTATCTATTGGATTATATGTTTGTGTGGTGGTACTTTGGGGAAACTCACTAAGCTTTGGCTTACAGTTTTATTTTATGGTTTTAGGTACTTCCAAGGATCGTGGGAAGGCGAAGGCGTGATCGTACACAACTTCATGTTTTTATATCTTCGGGTATTGGGAAAACTTTGATTTGAAATAATGCTTTTGAAACAATGACTCTTTGTGTAAACAATATTGATTCATGGTTGGTTTTGAAAATTTTAAATTTATGGTGATTTTATTTTAGTGTTACATTGTTTTTTCTAGAAGTGAGGATGAGTCATGCATATGGTTTTTAGATTCGGCAAACATGAGATGTGTCGTGCATGAAGTACATCGAATTTTGGAGATATCCCGTAATGTCCTTTTTGTACCTAGATAAGGACGGCCTTGAGAGAGCAGACGACCAATAGAGTAGGTGCTCCATCTTGTTCCTGCTGTGTAGGTCTAAGGTAATTCACATTGCTAGCAGATCAGAAGGAAGTGGGACCTTACCCTTCTCTAATCTAATAGGGGCAGTGCTACCTATAGAACAGGAATGTTCATCCTCTCTTAAAGACCGTTATGGATTTCAAGTCGGGAATAGAGTTGTGGTAAGCAATATAGATCACCCCCGACTCTCTCTATAAAAAAAAGCCCTTCTTAATTCTTAACTTAAGCTTCGACCCTATAGAGTAAAGGGAAGTGTAGATCTTGAGTGTTTGGACGATAAATAAAGGCTTTGCAACAAGCAGAGTTGTATTGAAATTGAACTTATGCTCCCAAAGGCGCTGGTTCGAATCCAGTTCGCAACAAGTACTCATCCTAAAGTGTGATCCGATAGGCATTTCCATTGTTCGATACCTTTTCGTGATGACTGTTCCCTGATCCATTATCAGCCAATGACTCTAACCGCTTCTGTTGGCTTAGTTGGATGGAGTACATCTTTGTGAGAGATAGTGTAGGAGTTGAGATCCACTGCACTTAAACTCTTCTAAGAAGGAATGATTAACTGGTAAAAGCTTGAAGCTATACCCTTTTCATTCAAGTTGAGCTTCGATCCTAGAGAAGAAAGAGAGAGGGTTTACCAGCAGTGTACACATTGGCGTAATCTTTTTTCTCCTGTCGAAAGGGGGTCCTATCGAAAGCAAGAAAAGGCATTGCAAATGGCGTGCCCATCGTAGTGGTGTGACCACTAAAGAATTGCTTATACACTAAACAACTGCTTATATATGCTTACTAAAAGACTGAAGTTTATTCATATTCAATTCATTAGGCCATCGTGAAACTAAGAAAGATAGATGTTCCAAAGGCGTAAGCAAACTGTGCACGCTAAGAGAAGAGGAGAGATGCTAGCAAGACAACCACAAGAAAGTCGCCCCCTCTCTCTAAAATGGCTCATCACTTCGTTTGTACCTTCTTTCGCACCCGAGCCTCGTTAGACTCAACAAAAGTGTAAGGTGTAACTGAAGAGAATAGAAGAGATGAAGTCTACCCCTTAGCCTAGTCTATATCCACAGCTGACCCAACTCCGTACCGACGTCTCACTACTACTTAATTGAATTAATTAACGGCTAAACTTTTTCATAACCTGAGCTTTCCTTAACCAGTTGACCTTACTTCGTAACCGGATCAAATAAATTCCTACACCCATGCTCTGTGGAAAAGTCTTCTCCAGAAGTTTTATACTAAGCCCACTTATTCTTATCCTCATGTGGCTGCCTTTGCTTTTCCCACAATCACAGGCCCACTAGGCATAAAGAAAACAAATGATCCTCGTGCCAAAGCAGGCATCTTTCTTGGATATCCTTTTGGCCAAATCTTTTTGTAACGCCTGTGTTTCTGGGCTTGTCATTAATGTTGATATAATAGTCTAGGTTAACCTTTGTAACCCGTTTTGAAATAATAGAAGTGTATTATTTGAGTATTATGTGTTTTGTGCTTAATTGCTTAATTATGTGGTTGGATTAATTAAGAATAAAAATAAGCGTCAAAATTTAAGTGTAAAATAAACTTGATATCTTTGGATAATGTTGTAGTAGTTGAAACGAGGTTTCCGAACATATAAAGAACGCCCAAATCTGACTTCGTGTGAGGAAGTTACGATTTTCTGAAGTTTCGACTTAGCGGTATGCAGCCTGAAATACTCGATTTGAGATCGAGCGGTTTTTGGCCGAAACAATCTAAACGAGAATCGAAGATCACGTTGTTGGTATCGAAGCGATGAAAAGTTAGGCGAGAACGGAAGTCAAACGAAGAAGTTATGAATTTATAACGAAGTTTTTCTGTCCCGACTTATTAAAAATAAATAATAAAAATAAAGTCAAAATTAGCTGACGGAGTCTAAACGAAAGTTGTAGAGCGTAGTCTCACCTACGTGTGGATATAAAGAACGTCGAAAACGGAGTTCGTATGAAGAAGATATGAATTTTTGAAGTTTATTAAATAATTAATAATTAAATTTAATTATTAAATCGGGCATTATCCGAAGAGGAGTCATCGGACTCATCCGAAGTACGTCCAGCATACTAGCGTAAGCCCCGGGTACAGCGAAGCATCACACGCCTCGCACTCGAGTTCTTCGGATACGTAAGCAATGACGATTTTGAGGCAGTACGCCCCACGTAACGCAATACGCCCCGCGTACTCCGAGGCTCCAGCCTCCTATAAATAGGATGCGAGGGCAGCCGACTCCTTTGCTATTTTTCTCTCTTCTCTCTCCCGTTTTGCATCGATTTGCGTGCCAGAAGTACCCCGAAGCCCCGGTATCATTCCCGAGTCCCGAAGAAAGATCCGAAGCCCCGAGAATCCCGAAGAGCGTGATTCCCGAGCCGAAGCTCTGCCCGCGAGAAGTTCGATTTTTGTGAAGATCTTCCAAATCTGCGGAGAGATACTACTTCTACAAGCCGTAGTGTTGTCTGATCGTCTTCTGATCAAGTGAGTGTATACTACCTTTCATAAACACGATAATAATACAAGTATGGTTTGAGTGTATTAAGTATATTGTTGTTTATGTGTATAATTTTGTTGTTATAAGTGTGAATGTATATTCATTCTCTTCTATCTCATAGATCTGATTTACTTTCTATGAAATACGTGTTATGTGGGTGTGCCTCATCTGTTATGTGGAATATGTATTGAATGAAAATGATATACAGGTTTTAAACTATGTATGAAAATATATATTTTTATCTACTAATATGTTGGGTAGAACATGGGTAGATAGTTGGTGTGTAATAAACAGATGAGAGGCCTCGATGTTGTTGTTGTTGTTAATCTAGTTATTCAGCGGAGTATGGATAACGACCACGGACTCTTTCTAGACAATCCAGTGGAACGCTAGCAGGTTCATAACCTGTAGGTGTTGTGAACGATGTGTTCACCGGTGTACTCTATCCCCCTCATGGTTGCCTTTAGGATATCTATTGTTGAGGAAACCCCTTAACAGTAATGTCCGTCCCGATGAAAATCCTAGATTAGGTCCCTTGAGATAGATGTTATTTTAGGGACGTAAAGTGAGGATAACGGGAATGGGTAATCGGGATAGTGATTGGTTGGTGAAATTAAATATAATTTATTTATTGTGGGTTGAAAACCCTATATGCTCACCAGGATCCCAAGCCTGACCCACTCAGTTTTATTTGTATTACAGGAAGTGGCGCAAGGGCGTAAGATGGATGAATCATCGAGTTGTTTTGTTTACAAGTCTGTATATGTATATATTTGTTGAATGACTTGTAATGTTATCGTTTATGCTTTATGGTCTGTATTGGAACATGACATCCCGAGTTTTGACTATATAATGAAAATGCATCTCTTGATGAAATGCTTTCATAAATATTATTTTATCATGTTTTGTTTTGGGAACAAATTCCGCAACACTTTTAAATCAAAAGGATTTACTCTGAAATTATTTTAAAAAGCATAAATGAAATTGGTCTTTTCTGGCCGTGATTTTGGGGATGTCACACTTTTCCCTCTCATATATGATTCTTCTTTTAAACCATTTACACTTCAAGGAGTATCAGTGCAACTTCGATATGACAAGGTTTGAAGAGCTCTTACACGGGAAGTCTTTCGCTCTCTCTTATTTAGTTCGAATCCTCAATTATTTGATAAAGCTAAATTCGAGATAGAATAAAGAATAGAATCATAGAGTTAAGATCTCTACCGAAAGGGAGAGGTGTAACACCCCGAGTTCAGAAGTGAAAGTTCAGGGTTCTTAGTGTAAATAAGGAAGATCGACTCGGCGAGTCGATGGGTAGACTCGGCGAGTCGAGTCGCGGTTCTGGTCATATGTTAAAGTGACCAACTCGGCAAGTCGGCGGCTGGACTCAGCGAGTTGGTGCTGGAATGAGAAAAACCCTAATCTCTTGGGGTTGCCCCCTATTTAAAGGACTTTATGTCCTTCACCCAGACCCCTAATCCCCCAGAGAGTTCCATAAGCCCTAATATCCGAGAGTGTGAGCTTGGAGAAGTGTTTGGAGCTTTGAGGAGTGAACTTTGTGAAGAGGACTTGTAGATCAAGAGGCTAGCACTAAGGATTTCGTGTAAATCAAGAACCCACTCCAGTTTGGGCACGTTTTGGGAGGTAATAAGCTGTTATCTTAACCTTTTCTTCTAGAATCATTCATATGTGGAGGCTAGGGCTTTCCTTGGTTAAGGAATTTTATTATGGAAGCTAGATCTGAAGCTGAAACTTCAGATCTGAACCTCTTTTGAGTCCTAAGCCCATAAAGTTTCCAGTTCTTGCAAGGATGAGACTCTCCTAAGGTGTAAAGCTCCATTGGAAGCTTAGTTTGGTCATTTAGAGACCCTAGAGCCTTGCATACACGTAAAGTTTGCAACTTTACGTGATAATCATGCCCTAAAAGCTTGGATCTACAATATGGAGTTGTTGCATGGCGTAGAAAGCCACTGTATGGATTAAGAACTGAAACGACTCGGCGAGTCACATGGGTGGACTCGGCGAGTTGTATGAATATGTGCATGGACTCGACGAGTTGGAAGAACAACTTGTCGAGTCTGTTGAAGATTACCTTGGACTCGGCGAGTCTGTTCTCGGACTCGGCGAGTTTGGTCGAGAAGTCCTAACCTTTTTGGTTGAGCTGTGAATCGGTGAGACGAGGGACGACTCGTTGAGTTGAGCAGGAAGGGACTCGGAGCTTGTTGGACTCAACGAGTCTTGGGGCGACTCGGCGAGTTGAGTCGTGACATAGGAGTTTCTGAGCATAGGAACTCGACGAGTCAACGGGTTGACTCCGCGAGTAGGGTCAACCAGCAAGGTTGACTTTGACTGAGGACTTTGACCTTGATCAAGGGTTGACCAGTTGACTTCCAAGGGTATTTTGGTAATTATTGATGTTAATTGGTTTTGGTTATTTCGTAATGATCAGTGGTGGAGTTCATGCTGGTGGTCGGAGCAGCGTGGCCTTATTTCTTCAAGTCGACAGTTGCAGGTGAGTTATCCTCACTATATCGACAGGGTCTAAGGCACCAAGGTCGGCCCTTTATCGGATGGGAATCCGGGTAGTTGTTTGTTATGTTATTGCTTGGCTATGTATGCATCCGGGTAGTTAGGATGATATATATTAGAGACCTGGTTAAGGTCGGTATCCTGGTATATAGGACGATGCTATGCTAGTGACCGGTTAGGTCGGTATCCTGGTTAGGATGTTGCTATGTTATGCTATGATGTCACAAACTTCCACCAATCCTTCGCTCCCAGGCGGAGCTGGTTCAAGGCGAACCGAACCATCAAGTGCTCTGGACAAGAACACGTATAGAAACATCCCTCGATGTCGGAGATCTAGCTCATAGCGGCAATCGGGTCCTGCGTCCCGTCGAACTCTGGTGGCTTCGTGTTGCTGAACTCCCGGAACAACAACGAGTCACCTCCCTAAGTTTTGGCAGCAGTAGCTGCAGCTGCAGCAGCCTCAGTTAGCGCCGCATACCGCTCATCAAAAGTCTCAATCAACGTGGTCTTGATGTCCCCAAACATCTCAGGAATCTCAGCCCGGCTGGCAGCAGCCACCTCCTCATGAATCAATCGACGGATCTCCTCGTCGTTGACACCACTGCTCTCGGGTGTGTGTCGAGTCCCAACCATGATGCCTCTGAAATACAACAAAATTATCAGAGACTCGATCGAGCATACTCATACTCGATGACGCAGCCCTACTTGTCCTCTGTTGTCCAAAAGATTCTTACTTGGAATGCCCACTGATCCGATGTCTTCAGTAGTATGGGTCCAATACTACTGACCACACCGCATCAACATTCACTCCAAGTCCTCCTCCTTGGATCTTGGATTACAAGTACTCTATTCTGATGAGCTCCTAACTGCTATCTACTCACTCTCAAAGCATCTCAGCAGCAGAAATCTCCTAGGCTAAGGCATCACAAATCAGGCCACTCTACTCCTAATATGTATACCTAGCCTACTCTAGTATGCATAATGTAACATAACATATCTCATAACACATAATGTAAGGGTACTTTTGGGGATTCACCGGTCGGGCGCTGGCTGATCGTACACACGGCTCTGCTCTGTTTTTCTCAAAACTCTTTTACTTTTTTTTTTCAAAAATTTTACTTCATTATCAATATTTCCTCAAATCCTCAGTTTGAGTTCAGATACGCCCGAAGATGCATCCGAATCCCTCAAACCAAGGCTCTGATACCAACTTGTAACAACGTAAATTTGTGAAACAATTTTTCATTGTTAAAACATTCATTTACTCTTAAATTAATGTCAAAACATATTGTATCAAGTGTTACTATCACAAAACATTTCCCCAAAATCTAAAACATAAACTCCACAAGTGTGTACGAATCATGCCGACGCCTTCTCGTGCTCATCACTGGTACCTGAAACACATCACACAAAAACTGTAAGCATAAATGCTTAGTGAGTTCCCCAAAATACCGCATACAACACATACGCCACTCGAGGCTATAATACGACCCTCCGGTCGATGTGTCTCAGCGGGACCCTCCAGTCCCGTAACTCGTTGGACCCTCTGGTCCGGTCATAGCTCGTTGGGCCCTCCGGCCCGGTCTGTATCATTGGACCCTTCGGTCCGGTCTATAACATCATACAACATGCACATAACACATAGCACATAATCTCATACATAGTACATAAGACCCTCTGGTCCACACAATATACCACTCTAGGTAACGTATAGTGAGAAGACTCACCTCGGTGTCTCGGTAAATATCTGACTCGGTAGAAATGTGATCTAGCCTCCGCCTAATCACACAAAGTAAATACTCTCATAAATACAACTGTACTCAACCCTAAAAGTCAACAAGGTCAACGGTCAAATTTTGACCCGACTCGTCGAGTGCACTAGGGCGACTCGGCGAGTCCACACGTGTCCACTGACTCTCTTAATCCCTCTCTTGGCACGTCGAGTACTTCCCTGACTCGACGAGTTCCACCCGGCATGAATCGCGGGGCCACCCCGACTCAACTCGCCGAGTCTCAAGAACAACTCGGCGAGTTCCACTTGAACTCAGCCTCCCTGACTCTCCCTGAATCACCGAGTTATTCCCCAACTCGGCAAGTCCACTCACTGAGTGATTTACGGGCAACCTTCATACTACTCGCCGAGTCTGTTCTTCGGACTCGGCGAGTTCATGCCATGCACAAACTCTATACAACTCCTGAGGTCAGATCTGTTACATACATTCATAGATCTCGCCTTCCCAAGCATGATAATCACGTAAAGTTCGGACCTTGACTCTCATATAACATCTAAATGGTCCAAAATGGTGATTTAGCCCCAAAAATGTCATCCTAAGCTCATGGCTCCCAAAATGACTCATAAAGCTCCAAGGGTTGAGGCCTCTTGACCTCTTTGGGTCTAGATCCAGAACACAAACTCGAGAAGGGACCGAATACTCCACTTAATCAACTTCTAAAAGGGTTAGAAAACCCTAACACTAAGAATCAACACCAAAACTGAAGAAGGTCTGAGAATAATACCTCAATACAATCTCTAAGAGCTCAAAAACCACCAAAATCGCACCTCCTTCAGCCTCCTCTTGCCTTGGTCACTCCCTTCTTGCAAAAACACCCACAAAAGGATCAAGAATGGCCTCTCCTTCCTCACAAATGCTCTAGATCTCTTAGGGTTTCTCTTTGGGGGTTGGTGGCCGCAAATGACAGCCATAAGGGCCTTTAAATAGGTCCCAAACCCTGGAAATTAGGGTTTCATTAAACAGCGTGGACTCGCTGAGTCCACCCTTGGACTCGCCGAGTCCAAACGCGAACCCGCATGAACATCCGTGATCCTACTCGACGAGTCTTGGCACTAACTCACCGAGTTCCTTCTCAAATTCCTCAAATAACTGAATGAAAAAAAATATATATACCTGGGAATCCGGATGTTACAGTGTCAATGGGTTTTTAGAGTACACCGGGTGAACACATCATTCACAACACCTACAGGTTGCGAGTCTGCTAGTGTTCTACTGGACTGTCTAGAATAGTATGTGGTTGTCATGTATACTCTGCTAGATGACGGGGCCATCGCTTAGCTCATCACTTCTCACTATCTTTTACCACTCATATACCATCGCTCGTCATTCATCTCATCTTTTATCGTTCATCATCCATCTCATCTTTAATCTACTAATCTTTTACCCATCATAATTATAGGTATAAAATACATATATAGTTTAAAACAATTAAAACATGTATATATTTGTTCATCCAACATAGATATTAGGAACACAAATAATATGCACACATAGCATGTAATTTATATTAAATACTTCACATCTATGTGTAAGATGAAAGTAACTATGCACTAACTTGTCAAAGTGATGATTCCAAACTCGGGCAGCGCTTCGCTTCTAACGATTCTATTTTCCTTCAGCGAAACTTAACATTATTATCGCTAAGTTTTAATCTAATCTTTATTATGACTAATTATTAGTCTAGATTCATCATTAACTCAAAGTCTACTTTCATGATCTATCAAGTAAGGAACAGCCAGGTAGGATCATATCGTATGTAGGGTCCGTTTGGTATATGAAGTATATTGTTTGGAAATCCCACTTTAAACACCTCACCAAATCACAACCTAGACATCATCCCTGTAAGTAGATCAATCAGTATAACGACTTTGAATCACTGATAAATTTTATTTATAGGTTCATAATAACAATATTATAAGCTATATTTAAAGTAGGGTAGCATAACTTACTTAGCTAGGAGTCGGGCTCTGCAGGGGCAGAACTCTATTGCTGAATCTTTCTAAGAAAGATTCTTATATTGTTTCAGCGCTCACTTTACTATACAAAAAACTACAGAAAGAGAAGTCGAATCATGAGAGACCGAAATGTTCGGGGGATAAGAAAAGAAAGACTCTTGAATCAAGAGAATGATGCAAGAAATATGAGATGTCAGAGGCTCTTATTTATAGTAATTGAAATTTCAAAATCTACCATCTATATTTACTTAAATGACTAACACTCATTTATAATACTATTTTAAATAGGTTTAATGATATTTGTGCTAAACTAATGTCGAACGTACTCAACACTGGTCTTATAACGACCGCATCGCCAATACCTTTCTAATGATATATACATATGTGTGTGTGTGTATATATATATATATATATATATATATATATATATATATATATGTATGATTATACTTTATTTTAATGCGTAAATGTGCTATTAAAAATTATAACCCGTTCATACGAACTTCGTTTTTGACGTTCTTTATATCCACGTGTAGCTATCGAAGAGACTTACAACTTCTGTTTAGACTCCGTCGGCTAATTTTGAATTTATATTTTTGTCCATATTTTTATAAAATTAAATAATTTTGCTAAAATCATAACTCTCCCGTACGGATTCCGTTTTCGGCATTTTTTTTTCAAAATTCCTATTTTAAGGAGTACCACGATTTTCTTTTTGGTCGCATTAGCTAAAACTCAATCATTCTCTTTGTAGCTTTTTACGTCAAACATTCCTTATACGCAACTGACTTTTATATCTTATAAAAATCATATCTAATTCATACGGATTCGGATTTCGACATGTACTTTCTATATATATATATATATATATATATATATATATATATATGTTTTGGCGCACTTAGCTTTTCGATTTACGGACGATTCGACTGATTTTTCCTATTTTATTATATTATAATAATCGTGAAACATATAATATTCAAATAATTTTTTTTTATTACATCAAATAAGTTACAATTGTTAACCCTAACTATTACTTTGGTTAAGATTATTTACCCTAGATAATCTTCTAAAAAAATCATTTTTAACGCTTATTTTGATAATATCACTAATATCACTCGTAAGAATATAAA
Organism: Lactuca serriola; assembly: GCF_051521515.1. Classification (NCBI taxonomy): domain Eukaryota; kingdom Viridiplantae; phylum Streptophyta; class Magnoliopsida; order Asterales; family Asteraceae; genus Lactuca; species Lactuca serriola. Next base: position 20,253,149 of record NC_136416.1, on the reverse strand, counting down.
AAATATTTTTTAACTTGTAGGAAATAAGACGCACCGATCATTCACAAACAAAATCCTTAAGAAATTTGAATCATAAGCAACAAAAATAATCAAAATGTAGCAATCTAATACACCCTATTAAACATATACAAATGTCGCATTCCTTGGTCATACAATTATTTGAACTTAATAATTTGATGCGACGCAACACGTCATTGAATCTAGCAAATCTTTTTGAATAATATGACCCAATCAGCAAATCCAGCAACCATTATTCGAAGCTATCATTATAATTTGGAAATTTGGAATGAAACATGTTTGATTACACCGATATTTTGTAAGGAAGGTCGTTCGGTATATTCTATTACCATAAACCTAAATATACCATGGGCAACAGTGGATGTGAAAGTTTGAATAGTGGTTGCATTAATAAATAATTCCGAACAAATCTAGAGTAGCAATGACACTCATATTTTACGACGTTGCACGTAATAAAAAAATCACATTAATGACCGGAATCGAAGTGGTGGCCCGGGACCCCCGGGCACCAATTAGTCCGCCACTGACGCTGAGTTTATTTAGGAAAATGATCTCTCTCTCTCTCTCTCTCTCTCTCTCTCTCTCTCTCTCTCTCTCTCTCAATTGTAGTGGTAACCATATTCGATAGCGCCACGACCACCACAATGCACACGTAGTGATTTGCACTATAGTGGTCGACTGCCACGGTGGTAACGAACAATCTTCATTTGTGGGTATACAAGAAAGTCTAAAAATAGAAAGGATCACTATTTATCATTAATGTAGTCATGAACGTTAAATGGTTGTGTCTCTATTTTGTTCAGATTAAAAAAATCAATTTGATATCACAAATCAAAATATAAGGGAGTTGCTAATAAGACACGAGTGATGCTAATAAGACACCCTATTGACCACTTTTTAAAAGGTCAACCTATAATTAACTACTTATAATCAGTTTTTTCCGGAAAACAATGCAATTTCAACCAATAAAAATATTTCAAAATTAAATTAGGATGTCTATATGGTAAAATGAGTGTCTTTTTAGCGAACCGCAAGTATAATCAACATGAGATTCTCTTAAAATAGGCGTAACAGATTAATCATTATTTTGAAAAAGATATAAACAGGTTCACTGTGGTAACTGTCAACATGTTTTTTTTTTCTTTTTTAAGTTTTGAACATGTTTCATTAAAAAAAAAATTTGAAACTATTTTTTCTAACAAAAGATATTGCAAAACTCTAAAAGTTTCAAACAAACATTGCAATCTCGAACTTGTCCATAACATTCAAACTTGATTTTTGTGTCAAATATTAATTGAGAAAAAAAATAGCATCTCATTGAAATGTAAAAGGAAAAAAAAAAGTAAGAAGAAATGATTATTTTACAGTAAGAAAGGAGGAGAGAACGATGATGAATGATGATAGGAAAAATATGAAAGATAAAAAATAAATAAAGTAATATTTATATGAAGTTTGAAACTGAAAGTTTTAAAATAGGTGATAGTATGATATTTTATATAAAAATGGATAAATTGTTACAGGTAATGTTCATTTTATCAAACGACACCTTGCTTTCTATTATGGTTAGTAATTTAGACTTTAATTTGCATGAGTGACTTGAATTGTGTAATATTTTACATTTTACTGTTTCACATTAATAATTCAAAGAATTTGGTTAAAATTTGGTTCATATAATCAGTTTCGTAAAAAAATCCCCGTTTATATTGTCACGATATCCACTTTTTATGATTTACTTAAATCATTTATTCAAAAATCAAGATCACTTATAAAATACTATTGAAATACTAGACATTGTGGCAACTTATGTCACCTTTTGTTTTTAAATAAAAGGGTCTGGCTTAGTCGTGGGTTAGTTTTACTGGAGCCCACTAAATGTCTTGGCTGGGTATGGATTATTGGATTATGGAATTTGGAATTACGAGACAAAATTATGTAGAGGTGCTTACGTCAGTCACGTGGTTATGATGGTATTACATGATGTTCTCTCGTGGTGGTCGGGTCGGATCATTTTCCTAAATAATTAACTAAAACAATATAAGTAAAGTATGATTATATGTATAAAAATGAGTTTTTTAAATTCATTCTTTGTGTAGGGATGTAATTAAAGATCAACATATAAGTGTACCATGTATTTAATATTTTTAATATTATTTGCCGTTCTAAAAAAAATAAAAATTATATTGCATGATAATGATATAGAACTTGACTTTCGGTAACCAAGTCCCACATTTATTAATATAATTAAGCGTTGGTAATATAAACAGCTTTCCTAAATAGAATTGGATAAATACAAATCCATTCCTTTCATTTGTGGTTGGCCAATTATTTGAATGGTCATTTCAAAAGTTATCATTTTATATTATATAAGAATCAATATTATATAAGAATCAGATAATTAATATGATCATAATATTTCTGAGGCCTTGTGCAAATCAAAATAATGTCCAATAAAAATTTTCTTGTAAAATATTATTAAATAAATTTGTTACCATTAAATTCAAATTTTAAAATTGCTAATAAGCATCTCGTAAATTTACTACCAAAACATCTTGTCTCTACGCATTAAATGTTTCAATTTCTAGGATCATAGATGTTCACTTGAATATCTTCTTAGTGATCATCATTACCATTCAACGTGACTATGTCTTCATCTGACAAGACATATTTTATAACACTTGCAAATTAACTTCTTCTCTAGGTTCTACACATCATCATAAACTTCTTCTTTAGGTTTTTTCATAGCTTCACGAACTTCATCCATGTTTTTGGCACACACAATTCAACTTCTTCTCTATGTTATTCGATAATTGATTCTTCATTACAAGGGTATTCCGATATTTGTTTGACGACAAATCGATTGATAGATTGTTTTTGTTTTCTTTTACGTTAAAACAACTAACCCGATTCAAATTCTCTAGTTAGTGACATCTTTTTTTAACTAAAAAAATTAGTGTTAATAACTTGACAATATATATATATATATATATATATATATATATATATATATATATATATATATATATATATATATATATTGTAATATTTTCAAAAGCTAATGTTTAAAACCGTTAGAACATCAAACAAAATTCTTGTTTTCTATTATTTCTAAGTATTAAACTATATTATATTAATATTAAAAGTCAAAATACGGGAAGCCCATTGTCCCCTTTCTCCACCACCACCCTAAAATCTACCAAATGTCTTCTCTGAATCCTCTATACCAAATATTGAAAAACGAAAGCAATAAAACTTAATGAAAGTGATAAACATAGTTTACAAGAAACTATTCAATACAAAATGACAAACAAAGAAACGTTGCTTTTGTAACATCTCAATAATCATAGGAAAAAATTTCATTTTCAAAATCATTATAATCTATAAGTCATACAAAACATTGTTTTCAAAAATCCATAATAGTAAATCAGAGTATCCCAAAATCATGTATCAATAAAATATCCAAGGATGATGTGCACAATCACACATTTGTCTTCTCCCTATCATCTGAAGTACCTAAAACCATGAAATCAAACTGTAAGCCAAAGTTTAGTGAGTTTCCCAAAATATCCAACTTATCAGAAACAAAATTACAATGCATGCATATAGGGTTTGTTGGCCCATGGCCTCAACCCAACCATCTTGGGTCTGTTGAAATAGAGTCTCAACCCAACCATCCGGGTTTGTTGACATACAATCTCAAACCAACCATCTGGGTTTGTTTACATATAGTTTCAACCCAACCATCCAAGTTTGTTGGTCCACCGCACAGAGCAATACCTCAACCCAACCATTCAGGTTTGTTACCTTCCCACCTCAACCTAACTATCTAAATATGTCGATATATGCAAATAACAGTTAATCATATAATGATCATACATCAAGTACATAACACAACGAATAGGCTGACCTTAATGTCTTTGACCCATATGCATAGTAAGAAAACTCACCTTAACAACTCAACAGAAGCTCAGTAGCTACCTCAACAACAACACAGCCAACCCAAGCTTCCTAAAACCAAGCTGAGATCAATCCTTAGCCAGATATTCAATTCTACCCAAGTTTGACCAATAGTCAAACTAGTCAAAAAGTCAGCGATCAAAGCTAAGGTCAAATTTTCCAACGACAGCTCTCCACGTCGTGGCCTTCCTTGGCCATGTCGTACGCACTAAATGTCAAAATAGTTTTTACCTCCCTAGTTGTCACATCGTGACAGCCTAAGGCCACGTTAGGGCTGTTCACTATTTGGATAAAATCGAATTATCTAATTGGACAATTTGGATTGGACTATTTGGTTCGGATATTCAGATTTTTGGATTGGTTTTCAACGAAACCAAATTATTATTTTGGATTTCGGATTGGTTTTGGTTTATAAAATAAGAACCGAATAGTCCAAAAAAACCGAATAAACATTTATTATTTATCTATTTATAATATATATCTATAACTATTTATTAATTTTGTAATTTATTTTTTCAAATAGGTTCAAAACGTTTCACTCGATAAAAAAAACATTAATATGCATTTTCTCTCAAAAGTTTTGTATCTATAAAATATTTAACTATAATATATCTTCTTATTAGTTGTTTATAAATTTCAAATCACAACTAAATTATTTGTTTTTTCTTCTTGTGTAAAGTTGGGTAATATTATAATTATATGTCGTTTTAAAATGTTTCGGTTTTTGAAAACTGAATCATAAAAACCGATCTAACCGAATTGTAATTGGATTGGATCGAATCGGATTTGAATTTAGTTTGGATAATTCGGATCAATGTTTTGAAAACCGAAATTAATTTGGATTTACTTGATTGGATCAGATCAAACTGATTCATCCAAACGAACACCCCTAGCGCTGAGGAGTCTTCCAAGAATGGTGGTAGTGGTTGAACTCGTCTAGGATTAGGTTTTGGTAGTGGAGTCGCCTATACGGGGGAAATAGGATGCTGATGAATCCGATCCTTCCCAAACTTATAGTTATTTTTGACACATCTAGCCCCTCCCTACTAAATCTTCATCAACTAAGTCCAAAACTTACTTAATAACCCCCGCCGTCAAGATTCTTCACAAATTGAATCCGGAATTTACTATTTAGCCCTTTCTTCCCAAAAGTGTATTCAAATTAAGTCTTAATAATTTACCAAGCAGTCCATGTCTTCATAAATATTTACAAACCAATCTGAAACTTACACTTTTAACCTCCAACTCCGAAAATTGTAACAATTGGCTCCCCAAAACCAACACTCCTCTAAATATTATTGACTCTAGGGCTTCTATTCATTTATAATATTTATCTACTTATTTATTTAATAAACGGGATGTTACAGTTTGGATGTTATTATTTAACCTTGCATCAAATAACCTTTGTTATACGGTCCTGTTTTGTCAAGCCTCGAAGAGGTGATGCAAAATGTATGAACGATCAAACACCAAATATGTGAAAATATAACAACAAATCAATGCAAAAAATGATTGTGAATTAAGAAATAAGTCTACATTTATGGCCCGTTTGAAACGAGATATAACATACAAAATGAAACATAATACATCTTTTAGACTAAAAAGTGTAGTTCAACTTTTGTTGTTTCTTTTACACCGAACATCATCTTATTTTTGCCATATTATTCCTATTTCTTTGCCACGCCATGGGAATGGTTTGTATTTTCATTTTTTTTATTAAAAGAATTTAATTTAAATAAAACTAAAAAATTCATTGAAATAAGAAATACATAAAAGGAAATTAAAAACTTAAAAACTTAGAAAGACATAAAAAAAAGAAATTAAAATGTTACACGTAGTCTTCATCTGAAAATTCTCCCCTTAAATCATCTACTGGTTCAACGTTGAGATCAATGTGTTCAACTCCGTAAATATGTTCTGTCAACAGTAAAAAAAAAGATTGTGATGCATTTCAACATTACATATATTTTCTTTTCTTGCCATGTGTTATTGGCTACAAATCTCTATTGGTTGGATTGCTAGAATGCTTTCGTTTTTGTCATACTCACATATTGTATTTCATTCGTGTTTTACTCTTATTGTGTAATATGATACACGTATGCATTATCCCTCCAAGTTTTCCATCTTCTAAAAAATGTCAAATGTTTTAGTACGTGGTAACATCAAAGGCATGTTCCATATCTTTTCTAGCTCTTTCTTGAGCTTTCTTAATTCTTTTTCTATTTAGTATCATTTAGACATGACAATAACAAATACAACATACTTATGATAGATCTGATCGACAAATAATACATTGACATGTATGATATTCCATGCACTTGAAACGAAGACCATGATGCAGTTCCTTCATAGATGTTGTGAATGTTAATGACATGTTAAGAATGTTAAGAATGTTAACATCACCAAAGAAGGCTTGATAGATACATTGATCACGTAAGGCCACTACTTCAAGTATGACCATCGAGTAGTCATAATCACATTGCGTGTATTAAGGAAATTTATCATGCCTAATGGATGCATTACACACTTCCCAGCATTCAAAGAAATCCACGTAAACTTGCATGATGAGCATATAATTATCTGTGACATCCCCAAAATCACGGCCAGAAAAGACCGATTTCATTTATGCTTTTTAAAATAATTTCAGAGTAAATCCTTTTGATTTAAAAGTGTTGCGGAATTTGTTCCCAAAACAAAACATGATAAAATAATATTTATCAAAGCATTTCATCAAGAGATGCATTTTCATTATATAGTCAAAACTCGGGATGTCATGTTCCGATACAGACCATAAAGCATAAACGATAACATTACAAGTCATTCAACAAATATATACATATACAGACTTGTAAACAAAACAACTCGATGATTCATCCATCTTACGCCCTTGCGCCACTTCCTGTAATACAAATAAAACTGAGTGGGTCAGGCTTGGGAGCCTGGTGAGCATATAGGGTGTTCAACCCACAATAAATAAATTATATTTAATTTCACCAACCAATCACTATCCCGATTACCCATTCCCGTTATCCTCACTTTACGTCCCTAAAATAACATCTATCTCAAGGGACCTAATCTAGGATTTTCATCGGGACGGACATTACTGTTAAGGGGTTTCCTCAACAATAGATATCCTAAAGGCAACCATGAGGGGGATAGAGTACACCGGTGAACACATCGTTCACAACACCTACAGGTTATGAACCTGCTAGCGTTCCACTGGATTGTCTAGAAAGAGTCCGTGGTCGTTATCCATACTCCGCTGAATAACTAGATTAACAACAACAACAACATCGAGGCCTCTCATCTGTTTATTACACACCAACTATCTACCCATGTTCTACCCAACATATTAGTAGATAAAAATATATATTTTCATACATAGTTTAAAACCTGTATATCATTTTCATTCAATACATATTCCACATAACAGATGAGGCACACCCACATAACACGTATTTCATAGAAAGTAAATCAGATCTATGAGATAGAAGAGAATGAATATACATTCACACTTATAACAACAAAATTATACACATAAACAACAATATACTTAATACACTCAAACCATACTTGTATTATTATCGTGTTTATGAAAGGTAGTATACACTCACTTGATCAGAAGACGATCAGACAACACTACGGCTTGTAGAAGTAGTATCTCTCCGCAGATTTGGAAGATCTTCACAAAAATCGAACTTCTCGCGGGCAGAGCTTCGGCTCGGGAATCACGCTCTTCGGGATTCTCGGGGCTTCGGATCTTGCTTCGGGACTCAGGAATGATATCGGGGCTTCGGGGTACTTCTGGCACGCAAATCGATGCAAAACGGGAGAGAGAAGAGAGAAAAATAGCAAAGGAGTCGGCTGCCCTCGCATCCTATTTATAGGAGGTTGGAGCCTCGGAGTACACGGGGCGTACTGCCTCAGAATCGTCATTGCTTGCGTATCCGAAGAACTCGAGTGCGAGGCGTGTCATGCTTCGCTGTACGCTGGGCGTACTTCGGATGAGTCCGATGACTCCTCTTCGGATAATGCCGGATTTAATAATTAAATTTAATTATTAATTATTTAATAAAATTCGAAAATTCATATATTCTTCATACGAACTCCGTTTTCGACGTTCTTTATATCCACGCGTAGGTGAGACTACGCTCTACAACTTTCGTTTAGACTCCGTCGGCTAATTTTGACTTTATTTTTATTATTTATTTTTAATAAGTCGGGACAGAAAAACTTCGTTATAAATTCATAACTTCTTCGTTTGACGTCCGTTCTCGCCTAACTTTTCATCGCTTCGATACCAGCAACGAGATCTTCGATTTTCGTTTAGATTGTTTCGGCTAAAAACTGCTCGATCTCAAATCGAGTATTTCAGGCTGCATACCGCTAAGTCGAAACGTCAGAAAATCGTAAATTCCTCATACGAAGTCAGATTTGGGCGTTCTTTATATATATTCGGAAACCTCGTTTCAACTACTACAACATTATCCAAAGATATCAAGTTTATTTTACACTTAAATTTTGACGCTTATTTTTATTCTTAATTAATCCAACCACATAATTAAGCAATTAAGCACAAAATACATAATACTCAAATAATACACTTCTATTATTTCAAAACGGGTTACAAAGGTTAACCTAGACTATTATATCAACATTAATGACAGGCCCAAAAACACAGGCGTTACATTATCGGATGTCATTGTAAATAGGCTTATGTAAATATTGTAGACCGTAAAGCCTGATGACATGTTTGTAAAGTTTGTGTAGACTTTCTCATGTGGTATGAACATGCATCCTAAAATTCTCATCCAATTCATCAGGATATCTTATGTTAGTTGATGAAGTGTGTTCGTGCATATTTACACTACTAAACCATATTATACATCTTGCATCAAATACATTGATGAAAATATCAACAATGTTTAGTCAAATCTTCAAGTATACATTCAAATAAATGTTTGTATATTCAGAAACGCCACCGATATAGGTACGCTTTAAAAGTTGTATGCTTGTTAAGTAGTCATGTATGTGATGTTGCATAGTATCTTTGTATATAATTTTGTTTTTTTCTGATACACAATTTTGTCTTCCTCGTCGACAAGGCATTTTAAGTGAGATTGAGAGAGGAAGATGAAGACAGTGAAGATATTTTAAGTGACATAATAAAAGTATTGACGTGTTAGAAAATTATAGGGTTGGTATTTATATAATATACAAATAAAAATAATAAGTAACCATTGGGTGTGAGGATAAGAGAGAAAACAACATTGGGGTACCGAACCCAGTGAAAGTTGGCCTTTGCTGTGGACACAGTGTGGTACTTGTCGGGCGATACAACCTTACCACTCCTTTTTTCCAAATCATTCTTACAGTCGTAAAAGTTCGATGTTGAACAACAACTATAAAAGGGGTTCAAACTTCAAGGTGTCTATTGTATGTAAATGGTAGCTCTTTGCCCACTTCAAATTTACAAGTATCTTAGCATTTTCACTAAATTAGTAGACGACTCTCTATGTTCTTATGAAGTTATAAGTCTTAGTAAAAAACTAAATAAACAGTGATTTCGGTTTTTACGATAGGTTTAAGAAAAATTACGGGTAAAGGGAGTAGAACCCTACCAACTCATTCAACTCACTGTCACATAAGCTTTATCTCCAAATCAGTTTTTCTCTCTCATCTTTGTTCCATCTTTTCCATCACACAACACATAGAAGTAATATCTTTCAAAACCCACACAATTAAAAACATACAAAACAACATATGATACAAGTAAAAAACACATCATACGAGAGAGAGAGAGAGAGAGAGCAGGCTGAAGAACCCGCTTGAAGCACTGAAGTTGTGGTACCACCAAAGGACAAATTGGTTATCTTGAAGGTATCTCGATACCTCTGATGCTATTTCAAAGAAGTGGACCACTCCATCTATCTTTCATGTGGTTATGAAATCTGCGGCTCACTTGTGTATTTTTTGTGGGATAAAAGTTGTCAAATAAGGGCCTAACTCTCTTCCACCTTTTTAACGCCGATGATGCTCTTTTTTTTGGGAGAGTGGTCTAGCTCGAATTTTACCAACCTTGCCCGAATTATTAAGTGCTTTCATGCGGATTCAGGACTTAAAGTGAATTTTTTTTATAAATCCAAGGTGTATGGCATTGGAGTTTCTAATGATGAAGTATCCAATTATGCTCGTATCTTGGGGTGTGATGTCGCCTCGTTTCCGTTTACTTATTTAGGTGTTCCCGTTGGCGCTAACATGTCGCTTAAACGAAATTGGGGTGCGGTTGTGGAAAGGGTGGATAAAAAGCTCTCTTATTGGAAAGTTAGGTCCCTATCGTTCGGGGTTCGGCTTGCGTTGGTTAAATCGGTGCTCGGCAGCATGTCGCTCTACTATTTCTCCCTTTTTAAAGCTCCTTTTTCGGTGGTTGATGTGTTAGAGAAATATAGAAGGCGATTTCTTTGGTTCGGTAGTGCAAACAAAAGTAAACTTTGTTGGGTAGCTTGAAAAGTGGTTTTAGCTAGCAAATAGAGAGGTGGCCTAAGCATTGGTTCTTTCACGTCTTTGGATCTTTCCCTTCTATCCAAATGGCTTTAGAGGTTAAAAAGAGAGCCAAACTCGTTGTGGGGAAAAGTCATCGTTGAGTTCCATAATCTTGAAAGGAAGTCGTTTCTGTG